>NC_092382.1:49887741-49984187 GCF_030028105.1 Mobula birostris | reverse complement strand
CTCCAATCACCTCCGGTTCATTACACAATACCCAATCCAGTACATCCGATCTCCTAGTGGGCTCAACAACAAGCTGTTCTAAAAAGCCATCTCGCAGACATTCTACAAATTCTCTCTCTTGAGATCCAGTGCCGACCTGATTTTCCCTATCCACTCGCATGTTAAAATCCCCAACAATTATCATAACACCGCCCTTCTGACAAGCCTTTTCTATTTCCTGTTGTAATTTCTAGTCCACATCACTGTAGCTGTTTGGAGGCCTATAAATAACTGCCATCAGGGTCCTTTTACCCCTGCGATTTCTTAGCTCAACCCATAAAGATTCTGCACCTTCCAATCATATACCACCTCTTTCTAATGATTTAATATCATTTCTTACCAATAAAGGCACACCTCCCCCTCTGCCTACCTTCCTATCCTTCTGATACACCGTGTATCCTTGGACGTTCAGCTCCCAGAGACATGCATCCTTTAGCCACATCTCTGTGATGGCCACAATATCATACCTGGTACTAGAATGACCAACAAATTCTCTGATGCTCCTCCTGTCTCTATAAGAATGGAGCATTTCTGTCATCTCCAGTCTGTGAACTGACTCAGTTTGATTCTCTCCATTGGTATTATTCCCTGTTTCCACTGAGCTGCATGGGTGCCTGGCCCCACAGTAACTGAAACACTCTCACACAAATAGCCGGCAGTGCATTCCATGCACCCAAGACTCGCTGTGTAAAAAAAAAACTTACCCCTGACATCCCCTTGGTATCTATTTCCAAGCACCTTAAAACTATGTCCCCTCGTTTTAGCAATTTCAGTCCTGGGAAAAAAACCTCTGGCTATCCACACGATCAATGCCCCTCATCATCTTATATACCTAAAAATGGCTCTGAAGATAAACAAGGAAATTATACATTGCTTTAAGGATTTGTTAGAAGTATACAAAATTATGAGGGTATAGATAGGGTAAATGCAAGCAGCTTTTTCCACTGAGGTTGGGTGGGATGACAACCAGAGGTCATGGGTAAGTGGCGAAGGTGAAAATTTAACGAGAATATTTGGAAAAGCTCTGTACTGAAATGGTCATAAGAATGTGGAATGAGATGCCAGCACAAGTGATGAATATGAGCTCAGTTTCACCATTTAAAATACATTTGGACGGGAGCCTGGATGGTAGGGGTATGGAGGACAATGGTCCTTGTGCAGGTAGTTGCATTAGACAGCTTAAATGTTTTTTCGGCATTGATTAGTTGGGCCAAATACCCTGTTTCCGTACTGAACTTCTCCATGTTTCTATGGCAGACTTGTTTGGAAGGGAAAAGGTAGGAATGACAGTGGAGCAGCAATGGCTGGGTTTTCTGGGAGCAATTTGAGAGCTGAGTGATCGATACATCCCAAAGAAGTGGAAGCATTGGAAAGGCAGGAAGACGCAAACGTGGCTGAAATGAGAAGCCAAAGTCAACGTAAAATCCAAAGACAGGGCAAACAAAAGAACAAAAACTATTGGGAAGCTTTTAGAAATCAACAGACGATGATATAAAAAGAAAGTCAGATGAGCTCAGGGCATGGAATTATGATATTGTAGTCATTAATGAGTCTTGATAGGACCCAACAGACTGAGCCATTTGCAGGAACAAAATATAAGGGGCCTCAATATCTCTTGAAGACCAAGGTTCCCTACACCAGTTACCTTTCAATTTTTATTTTTGCAGGCTCAGACGAACTTTACACCCCAAAATTTCACTTCTGAATGCCTCCCACTTACCAAGTACCATTTCAAGTTCCAACTCCTTAAAGTACAGGATTACAAGCTGCAGCTGGATGCACATCTTGTAGGTGAGGGCATCAGAGACACTGGAGGTCTCCCCACCTTCCCATCAATGTCCCCTCTAATTTGTAATGACCAGTGTGCACATAAATCTTGTACTGTGCATTTTTTACCCAGTGACAAATTGAATTTTATATAGCGAGGTAGTCATTTTAACAGCTAGCAAATACTGTCGAAAAGAACTTTGATCTCCTCTGGGTTCGATTGAATTCATCTGCACTCTCACACAACCTATGTAGCAGGTCTGTAATGGGTAATGAAGGATTTTCTCACCAGAGCTTTTGCACATTTTCCATACGTGATTTGCTTCCTAAATTATGCTTTAAAAAGGCAGATTTCCAAATATCACTCAGGTAACACCAGTTTCTGTATTGTACATAAATATTTCCCCTGAACCCTCCCCCAGGTGACTGACGGTGGTGAACTCATTGATGGCAATGCCAATGAATCTGAAGGGAAGGGCTGTATTCTGTCTCATTGGAGTCTGGCTCATTTGTGGTGTGAAAGCTACTTGTTGCCCAGGGCAAAGTTGTTTGATGTCATTATGTACGCACAGAGAATAGGTCAAAAACTGCTGGAGGAACTCAGCAGGCCAGGCAGCATCTATGGAAAAGAGTACTAATGCTGAATTCATCCAGCATTTTCTGCGCGTTGCTTGAATTTCCAGCATCTGCAGATTTTCTCTTGTTTGTGATTGGAAGTAGAACAAAGGTGATTTTCTCACCTGCTGATGTAAAAGATTTTGTCCCCTTTCTCCGAGTTCCTAATCCTTGCATTTAGAAAGCTGGAGCTCAGCTCTGTCTGAGAGATCCATCGGTTCCCGTTCCCTCATCAGCCGGAAGCTCCCCGGGGCCCGTGTACGGATCGTGGGGCTGAGAGAGAGGGACGAGAGCAGGATTGTGCCCGGATTGCTAGCCATGGAGTCCGCAGCTGACAGCAATTGACCCTCAGTAGGTGTTGGAAAACCGCCCGGAGAAATGCTCTTACCTGTAGTCGATTGTTTGAAGTCTTTTGTATACTGCGCGCATGCGCGATTTTCGGGATCATCCGCAACCCTGACGCCTCCGCATTTGATCGGTGCTTCAGCGACGGCGAATATTTAGAACACAGGGCTTTATGGGTAATCACGGTGCCATTAAAGATTACTGCCAGCCCTGGTTCCAAATCCATACCTCTGTTTTTTTTGTGTGTAGAGAAAAATCAGCAGCTGTTTTAACGTAGAAGCCGGTTCCCATAAAATACATGCATTCTGTGTATCGAATGCCAAAGTACAATCCTCTTGCAAATGCAGATATAAAACACAAGAGATTCTGCAGTTGCTGGAAATACAGGGACGCACACACATAAAATGCTGGAGGAACTCTGCAGTTCAGGCAGCAACGAAGCAGAGAAGTACACAGTCTGGGCATGCTGAAGGGGCTCGGTCTAAACGTTGCTTATTTATTCCTCTCCACATTTGCTGCCTGATCTGTTGATTACCACCAGTAATTTGCAGAAATTACCACATTTTTTCGAACAACCAGTTTCCAAATGTTTCTGATTTTTCATATGTAGGCAGATTATGCTGGTCTGATTCCTATTCTTCCTCCTTATAAACTCCAGACCCCATCTCTCTCTCTCTGGAGCCTCAAAGCCCTGACTCAGGCTGGCAACTCCGGTTTCTGACTGCTCTATCAAACATTCACTTGCTAGTCTGCTGTCAGGCTTCAGAGGCACATTCCAACAACCCAGCTGTCTGAGGCAGAGTCCTTTGAAACTAGCTGGTGCATTCAGAATTGGCTTTTGTCAGCAGAAGGTAGATGATAATTACGCGTATGATCAGTGGTGACGTGCAGGGATCTGTTCTGTGATCCCCTGTTTATAGTTTTTTAAATAGATGATTTGTTTGAGGAAGTGGAAGGGTGGAATTTGTAAGTTTGCAGATGATATGGAGATTGCTAGAGTTGTGGTTAATATAGAAGATTGTCGTAGCTTACAACAGGACATCGACAGGATGCGGAACAGGGATGAAAAGTGCCAGATGGGGTTCAACATGGAAAAGTGTAGAGTGATTCACTTTGGAAGGATGAATTTGATGGTTCTTCCTCCCTCCACTGACCTGTATGTCACCCTTGGGCGAGGCATTGCTCCTACTTAGCACAACCCCTCCCGCCACCCCGATCAGGGTGATGTGAAGCCATGGGATCTTATGAGTAGCCAGCGCGTGTCACAAGTTCTGCTAATGTGTCCACTGACACCGGGCAGTCTGTCTCTGAAGAGTACTGATAACGGCTGTCTCTGACCAGTACTGATAACGGCTGTCTCTGAAGAGTACTGATAACGGCTGTCTCTGACCAGTACTGATAACGGCTGTCTCTGACCAGTACTGATAACGGCTGTCTCTGAAGAGTACTGATAACGGCTGTCTCTGAACAGTACTGATAACGGCTGTCTCTGACCAGTACTGAAAACGGCTGTCTCTGAACAGTACTGATAACGGCTGTCTCTGACCAGTACTGATAACGGCTGTCTCTGAACAGTACTGATAACGGCTGTCTCTGACCAGTACTGATAACGGCTGTCTCTGAACAGTACTGATAACGGCTGTCTCTGAAGAGTACTGATAACGGCTGTCTCTGACCAGTACTGATAACGGCTGTCTCTGAGGAGTACTGATAACGGCTGTCTCTGACCAGTACTGATAACGGCTGTCTCTGAACAGTACTGATAACGGCTGTCTCTGACCAGTACTGATAACGGCTGTCTCTGAACAGTACTGATAACGGCTGTCTCTGACCAGTACTGATAACGGCTGTCTCTGAAGAGTACTGATAATCCCAACATCTTGAAAAGACACTGCCCAGAAAGCAGCAATGGCAAACCACCGCAGTAGAAAAATTGCTGAGCAATCAGTCATGGAAAGGCCACAACCACCTACATCATGTGACACAGCACATGGCGAACGAACGGACAAATATAAACTTGGACCTGCTGACTGAAAGTGATTTAGATGTAGAATTTGTCAGGCGCATCTTAATGCAACATGTGTATTGTCCAACAAGCGGAAGGCCTGTACTGCATCGGGGGTTGGGTAATGAGCCCAGCCAGCAGACTGAACAGTGAACAGAACACCTCCCACCCTGTCACTATTTCCACCTTCCCACCTCCCCCTCACCTGGATCCACCTCTCACTCCTCAGCTCTTGCCCCATCCCCACCCCTCACCTCTCTTCTCTGACTATTTCCCATCCACTCTCAGTCCAGAGGGAGGGTCTCGGCCCGAAATGTTGACGGTCCATTTCCCTCCACAGATGCTGCCCGACCCACTGAGTTCCTCCGGCAGTTTGTTCTTTGGTCTGTATAACCCGTGTTACTGTGGGGAGCGGGATTTTACACCATATTCCCGGTACAATCTCAACAAATCCCAAATGATTGTCACTTTTCCCGGACCATTGGCCCCGCTTGCAGGACAACAGTCTGCCGGTGTTTGCCCCCCAATGTGGTGAAGTCCACTGCTCGCCACCACTGTGGGCACAGACATTTCCACAGATGAGCCCCTCCTGCCCCCACCGGAACAAACATCCTGTCCGCCCCCTCTCTCACCATCTTCATCCTTCCAATAAAATCCTCCCCCTCCCATCTTCTGCCGGGATCCCTCCTTCCCACCCAGGGGAGCCGGAATCGCCAATGGGCCGAGTGGTCTCCTCCCACCTCTCAGTGAAGGATCAGGCTCCGGCCACAGAAGACACTTCACTAACCTTCTCCAAAAATGTACTTTATTCAGAAATACTACAAAATAAAGTTATTTACAAAAAAAGAACATTTGTTGACTGAGTCTTTAGTCAATAGTTATTTACAATAAATCATGCATTGACTCTCAGTCCTTGTTCAAAATAAAGACGTTTACAATATATCATTCGTTGACTCTCAAACCTTAGTCAAGAATAAAACTTATTTACAATAAAAAGCCAGGCGTTGACTCTCATTCCTTTATCGAAGTTCCATTACAGTCAATACCTTTCTCCATTTCTAGCCACTCCTGTGACACAATGTTGATTCAACTATCCATACTGCTGATGAGGTGTACACTGCCCACCCGACCCTCCCACTCCCACGGGTGACGAATCTTAAACTGTGGCCCTTCCCCACCGGGCCCTTGCGGTGGCTGCACCGAGTTTCAGTGCGTCCCTCAGCACGTACTCCTGCAGCCGAGAATGTGTCAGTCGGCAGCATTCTCCCACGGACATCTCCATGTGCTGGTAGATCATCAAGTTTCGGGCCGACCAAAGAACGTCTTTCACCGAGTTGATGATCTGCCAGCAGCACCGGATGTTGGTCTCCCTGTGCATCCCCAAGAGCAGCCCATAAATCAGGGATCCTCGGTTACTCAGCTGTTGGGCATGAGTCTCGATACCGTCCCTTCCATCCTGCTCCACACCCTCTCTGCGAACTCAGTGTACAAGATGTGGTTCACAGACTCCTCCTCATTGCAGTCCTCCCGTGGGCAGCAGGGTGTGGAGATGACGTCCCGGGCGTACAGGAGGGCTCCTCTCACCGCCAGCCAGGCGAGGTCCTGGTGCCTGTTGGTGAGGTCTGGCGATGAGGCATTTTGCCAGATGAACTGGACGGTCTGCTCAGGGAACCACCCCACTGTGTCCATCACGTCCTTCTCCCGCAGGGCTTGCAGGACATTACGTGCCGACCACTGCCTGGTGGCCCTGTGGTCAAAGGCAGGGGACCCCAACCTTTCTGGCACCGCAGACCGGTTTAATATTGACAATATTCTTGCCGACCGGCCGGCCGGGGGCACCTCTGTGCGCGTGCATGATGTGTGCATGCGTGTATGTGGCGATTCTTTTCTACAAATCGTGTTTGGCGATTCTGTTCAGTGAAACTACACTGTACATACATTATTTCTACTTTATATAGGCTGTGTATTTATCATATCATTCCTGCTTTTACTATATGTTACTGTTTTTTTAGGTTTTAAGTGTTATTTGGTATGATTTGTTAGGTTATTTTTTTGGGTCTGGAAACGCTCAAAATTGTTTTTCCATATAAATTAATGGTAATTGCTTCTTTGGCGTAAAGCATTTCAGCACGAAAAAGTATTTTGTGTAATTCAAATACAATTCGCCCAAATAAAAGGCCACAAATTGGAAGTACAATCTGAGCTGTTTTTTCTCCAAACGATTTAGTAGGTAGATCTTGCCTTTCACTGAGGTCGAGGTAGGGGATTTTGGGCTTAAAAAGGTTGGTGACCACTACTTTAAACCATCGCACACCCAACACAGCCATGGGCATTTCCCAAATATCACAAACCATTCAATAATAACCAGGGTTGAACCCTGCCCAAAATCTTCTTACTGCAGAACCAAAACGGTCTGTTCAATCACCAGACTTGCTGAGGTCAAAACACCATTAAATGAATTTGAGGTAAACTGCAGGTGAATGGGAGAAAAAAAATAAATTCAGCTGGAACCCCTACCACCTTCCCTTAGCATACACATCGAACAAATAGACCCATGGTCTGCAGCACTCCCATTGATTCAGATGTTGCTCTGAAGAGCAAAGCTCTAGTTCCAAAGTTTCGGTGACATGCGGGGAAATGTTCAAGCTTGATGGGCAGCCTCCTCCCACATGGGCTAATGGATCTCAAAACTGTTTAACCGTATCCAACAAATGCTCATCAGCTGCTAGCATGGAGATGACTGCAGTTATTGAAGAATGTGCACATCTCAGCCTGTTACGTTGCTAGAAATGCTTTGCACACTGAGCAAAGAGAACAAAGATACAGAAATGATCACTGACTCAAGACGCATTCAGCTTTTCATGATTATCAACTGGTACGAATATTGTTGCTGAGGGCTTGAGTATAGTTCTAAAAATAAAAGGGAAGTATAACATAGCAAAGAAGAGTGGGAAGCCGGAGGATTGGGAAACGTTTAAAGAGCAACAGAAGGTAAATAAAAAGGCAATATGTGGAGGAAAAAAATGAGGTATGAAGGTAAACTAGCCAAGAATATAAAGGAGGATAGTAAAAAGCTTCTTTAGGTATGTGAAAAGGAAAAAAAATAGTTAAGACCAAAATTGGGCCCTTGAAGACAGAAGCGGGTGAATTTATTATGGGGAACAAGGGAATGGCAGATGAGTTGAACAGGTACTTTGGATCTGTCTTCACTAGGGAAGACAGAAACAATCTCCCAGATGTAATAGTTGCCAAAAGAACTAGGGTAATGGATGAATTGAAGGAAATTTATATTAGGCAAGAAATGGTGTTGGATAGGCTGTTGGGTCTGAAGGCTGATAAGTCCCCAGGACCTGATGGTCTGCATCCCAGGGTACTTAAGGAGGTGGCTTTAGAAATCGTGGAAGCATTGGTAATCATTTTCCAATGTTCTATAGATTCAGGATCAGTTCCTGTGGATTGGAGGGTGGCTAATGTTGTCCCGCTCTTCAAGAAGGGAGGAAGAGAGAAAACAGGAAACTATAGACCGGTTAGTCTGACTTCGGTGGTGGAAAAGATGCTGGAGTCAATTATAAAAGATGAAATTACAACACATCTGGATAGTAGTAACAGGTTGGTCCGAATCTGCATGGATTTACAAAGGGGAAATCGTGCTTGACTAATCTTCTGGAATTTTTTGAGGATGTAACTATGAAAATGGACAAGGGAGAGCCAGTGGATGTAGTGTACCTGGACTTTCAGAAAGCCTTTGATGAAGTCCCACACAGGAGATTAGTGGGCAAAATTAGGGCACATGGTATTGGGGGCAGAGTACTGACGTGAATTGAAAATTGGCTGGCTGACAGAAAACAAAGTAGCGATTAACGGGTCCCTTTCGGAATGGCAGGCGGTGACCAGTGGGGTACCGCAGGGTTCAGTGCTGGGACCGCAGCTGTTTACAATATATATTAATGATTTAAATGAGGGAACTAAAAGTAACATTAGCAAATTTGCCGATGACACAAAGTTGGGTGGCAGTGTGAAATGTGAGGAGGATGTTGTGAGAATGCAGGGTGACTTGGACAAGCTGGGTGATAGGGCAGATGCAGCTTAATGTGGATAAATGTGAGGTTAAACACTTTAGTGGTAAGAAAAGGAAGGCAGATTATTATCTAAATGGAGTCAAGTTAGGAAAAGGGGAAACACAACGAGATCTAGGTGTTGTTGTACATCAGTCACTGAAAGCAAGCACGCAAGTACAGCAGGCAGTGAAAAAAGCTAATAGCATGCTGGACTTCATAACAAGGGGAATTGAGTATAAGAGCAAAGAGGTCCTTCTGCAGCTCTACAGGGCCCTGGTGAGACCACACCTGGAGTATTGTGTGCAGTTTTGGTCTCCAATTTGAGGAAGGACATTCTTGCTATTGAGGGAGTGCAGCGTAGGTCCACAAGGTTAATTCCCAGGATGGCGGGACTGTCATATGTTGAAAGATTGGAGTGACTGGGTTTGTATACTCTGGAATTTAGAAGGCTGAGAGGGGATCTTACTGAAACATATAAGATTATTAAGGGATTGGACACGCTGCAGGCAGGAAGCATGTTCCCGCTGATGGGTGAGTCCAGAACCAGAGGCCACAGTTTAAGAATTACAACAGAGTTGAGGAAAAACTTTTTCCACCCAGAGAGTGGTGGATGTATGGAATGCTCTGCCCCAGAAGGCTGTGGAGGCCAAGTCTCTGGATGCTTTCAAGAAAGAGATGGATAGAGCTCTTAAAGATGGTGGAATCAAAGGTTATGGGGATAAGGCAGGAACTGGGTACTGATCGTGGATGATCAGCCATGATCACAGTGAATGGCGGTGCTGGCTCGAAGGGCCGAATGACCTAATCCTGCATCTATTGTCTATTGTCTAAATATCTGAAATGCTGTGAATAAGGCATAACGATACCCAATTTTTGTTCTATTACACAATAAAAGTGAAGAGATTTGCATCCTTATACCTTGGTCATCAAGTAACAGAGACTCTGGCTTGATGTCCCTGTGTGTAATTCCATTGCTGTGAAGATATTCCTGAAAGTAGGCAAAGACAAATATAGATCAGGTATTCTGAATTTACATCTTTTTCTAATTCTCCAAGCCCACAAAATATCAATCGTAGAAATGGAACAGATTTCTGGCAGAATTAGTGACACTAATAAGTCAGATACAATTGCTGGACAATCAGTTCAGAGAATATTTTGTGACTTAATCTGGGTGCACACTAGACTTCCAGTGCCGATATGAAAGTTGAGTATGAAGGCTGGCCTGGAAGAATGATGAAACTTCTGAAGATGCTTTGGGAGGTCACCCATCCATGAACAGCATTTTACTGTCAAAGGGAACTATGGTGAGCTCCAAAATTGATCTCATTTGAAAATTGGGAAAAAGCACTGTTAACCTCCTTACTGCTGGTTATAGTGCTAGTTCAATTCTGGCAGACAAAGCTCTTCGAGAGCAAACATGGGCAGGTAAATCCATCTATGATCATGCTCAGTAATGTACGTCGAAATAGAGAAAACTGCTGCTGCACGTCATAAACACTCACTTAAAACAAAGGGATAAATAATGAGGAGCACATACCACTCCTGCTATCAGCTGCTGGAAAAACCCATCAGCATCTGCCTCGGGCATCCCCACGTCAGGCTCTGTGGGAAGGCAGATCACATTAATCAAAGGCTGAACTTGGGATCAGTTCGCAAATCATTAATATTGTCTGAAATTATGTCATTTTACATCACGCTTAAATTTAATCCCAAATCCCAGGCCTCATTTCACTCAGGTGCCCAAGTAGATGGATTCTCCAACATGCCCTATTTAGCCCACAGACCAAAAAACCTAGGACAACTGAAGCAGCTTACATGCTGAACTTTAAAGCCTGTCCTATTTTGTCCCCGTAACATCTGGAAATGTATTATGTACAACTTCAGATGTTCCATTTCTCCCATAATTTAGTTTTCTGGGTGTTCTATAGGGAGAATGTCTGGGAGTGGATGCCAGCTTTTTCCAGCTCAGGACACAAAGGTGCAATTACTAAAAAACCCACACAAATATATCTGTAAAAGTGACAGCAACGGTATAACCAAAATTATTACAATTAGCCAATCCGTATACAAAACATCTTTAACCCTTCCCCCCTCACCCCAAACTTCTCTATTTTAAACCCTAAGTTTAAGCACAGATCCTACCTATTCTATCAAAGAACTCTCCTCCACTGCAATACTCCAAAAACAAGTATTGGATATGGGCCTCGACGATGCCCATAAAAGCCGACAGTCTTTTCATGGTTCAACATCTTATTGATGCATATTTCTCTCTTGATGTTATCAGGGTAGTCACGAGCATGTGTGGTGTCCACTTTCTTCACTGTCACTGCTTCCTTTGTTCATCGACTAATTGCCAGTTGTACCCTATGATCAAATACAAAACCGTTGTCTACATTGCAAAACTTCTCAATACTCCATTGAGTTAAATGCATCAGAAACAGAGCATGAGCCAAATGGCTCTTCATCCCCGCTTCCCAATGCAATAAGATCATTATTGATCTGGTTTTGGCCTCAACACCACTTTCCAACTCTCTCTGCACCTGTAGATTTCCATGTAGTTCCTATGCCTGCAATATATTGTATATTCTATGGCTGTACCACAACTCTTAGTTGAGAATTCCAAAGGATCACAACCCACAGAAGAAATTCCTGTTCATCTCCTGATTAATGGGAAAACAGTTACTCAAACTATATCCCATTTTCTCAATATCCTCACTTGGAGAAACAACCTCTCAGTATCTTGTCTAACAACACCCTCAGAATCTTGCTTCAGTAAGATCACCTCTCATTCTTCCCTACTCGCTCACCTCTCGCCCCCATACGTGAATCCCCTGAATCAAGTATATCCTTCCTTAAAGACGAGATCTAAACTGTACACAGATCGCCAGGTGTTGTCTCACGAGCTGCCAATAAATTTGCTACAAAGCATCCTTACCTTTGTTATCCATAATCCTTACAATAAAGGCCAACAGTAGATTAGCCTTTCTGCTTATTTGTTTAACCTACACACCACTCTTGTGCTAGAGATTGAGTTTGCACTGCAACATTCTCTAATCACCTCTCTATTTAACCATCAAGTTTTTCATTCTTCTTTCCAGGGCAGGCAGGCAACTTCATATTTTGTTCTACATTATATTTCAAAGGCCACCTTTCTGCTCGTTCACTTAACCTGTGCTCATCACGTTGCAGGCTCTTGTGTACAGCGCATGTCACAAGTTCTGCTAATGTGTCCACTGACACCGGGCAGTCTGTCTCTGAAGAGTACTGATAACGGCTGTCTCTGAACAGTACTGATAATGGCTGTCTCTGAACAGTACTGATAACGGCTGTCTCTGACCAGTACTGATAACGGCTGTCTCTGAAGAGTACTGATAACGGCTGTCTCTGAACAGTACTGATAATCCCAACATCTTGAAAAGACACTGCCCAGAAAGCAGCAATGGCAAACCAGCTCAGTAGAAAAATTGCTGAGCAATCAGTCATGGAAAGGCCACAACCACCTACATCATGTGACACAGCACATGGCGAACGAACAGACAAATATAAACTGGGACCTGCTGACTGTAGGTGATTTAGATGTAGAATTTGTTAGGCGCATCTTAATGCAACATGTGTATTGTCCAACAAGCGGAAGGCCTGTACTGCATCGGGGGTTGGGTAATGAGCCCAGCCAGCAGACTGAACAGTGAACAGAACACCTCCCAACCCTGTCACTATTTCCACCTTCCCACCTGCCCCCTCAGCTGGATCCACCTCTCACTCCTCAGCTCTTGCCCCATCCCCACCCCTCACCTCTCTTCTCTGACTATTTCCCATCCACTCTCAGTCCAGAGGGAGGGTCTCGGCCCGAAATGTTGACGGTCCATTTCCCTCCACAGATGCTGCCCGACCCACTGAGTTCCTCCGGCAGTTTGTTCTTTGGTCTGTATAACCCGTGTTACTGTGGGGAGCGGGATTTTACACCATATTCCCGGTACAATCTCAACAAATCCCAAATGATTGTCACTTTTACCGGACCATTGGCACCGCTTGCAGGACAACAGTCTGCCGGTGTTTGCCCCCCAATGTGGTGAAGTCCACTGCTCGCCACCACTGTGGGCACAGACATTTCCACAGATGAGCCCCTCCTGCCCCCACCGGAACAAACATCCTGTCCGCCCCCTCTCTCACCATCTTCATCCTTCCAATAAAATCCTCCCCCTCCCATCTTCTGCCGGGATCCCTCCTTCCCACCCAGGGGAGCCGGAATCGCCAATGGGCCGAGTGGTCTCCTCCCACCTCTCAGTGAAGGATCAGGCTCCGGCCACAGAAGACACTTCACTAACCTTCTCCAAAAATGTACTTTATTCAGAAATACTACAAAATAAAGTTATTTACAAAAAAAAAACATTTGTTGAATGAGTCTTTAGTCAATAGTTATTTACAATAAATCATGCATTGACTCTCAGTCCTTGTTCAAAATAAAGACGTTTACAATATATCATTCGTTGACTCTCAAACCTTAGTCAAGAATAAAACTTATTTACAATAAAAAGCCAGGCGTTGACTCTCATTCCTTTATCGAAGTTCCATTACAGTCAATACCTTTCTCCATTTCTAGCCACTCCTGTGACACAATGTTGATTCAACTATCCATACTGCTGATGAGGTGTACACTGCCCACCCGACCCTCCCACTCCCACGGGTGACGAATCTTAAACTGTGGCCCTTCCCCACCGGGCCCTTGCGGTGGCTGCACCGAGTTTCAGTGCGTCCCTCAGCACGGACTCCTGCAGCCGAGAATGTGTCAGTCGGCAGCATTCTCCCACGGACATCTCCATGTGCTGGTAGATCATCAAGTTTCGGGCCGACCAAAGAACATCTTTCACCGAGTTGATGATCTGCCAGCAGCACCGGATGTTGGTCTCCCTGTGCATCCCCAAGAGCAGCCCATAAATCAGGGATCCTCGGTTACTCAGCTGTTGGGCATGAGTCTCGATACCGTCCCTTCCATCCTGCTCCACACCCTCTCTGCGAACTCAGTGTACAAGATGTGGTTCACAGACTCCTCCTCATTGCAGTCCTCCCGTGGGCAGCAGGGTGTGGAGATGACGTCCCGGGCATACAGGAGGGCTCCTCTCACCGCCAGCCAGGCCAGGTCCTGGTGCCTGTTGGTGAGGTCTGGCGATGAGGCATTTTGCCAGATGAACTGGACGGTCTGCTCAGGGAACCACCCCACTGTGTCCATCACGTCCTTCTCCCGCAGGGCTTGCAGGACATTACGTGCTGACCACTGCCTGGTGGCCCTGTGGTCAAAGGCAGGGGACCCCAACCTTTCTGGCACCGCAGACCGGTTTAATATTGACAATATTCTTGCCGACCGGCTGGCCGGGGGCACCTCTGTGCGCGTGCATGATGTGTGCATGCGTGTATGTGGCGATTCTTTTCTACAAATCGTGTTTGGCGATTCTGTTCAGTGAAACTACACTGTACATACATTATTTCTACTTTATATAGGCTGTGTATTTATCATATCATTCCTGCTTTTACTATATGTTACTGTTTTTTTAGGTTTTAAGTGTTATTTGGTATGATTTGTTAGGTTATTTTTTTGGGTCTGGAAACGCTCAAAATTGTTTTTCCATATAAATTAATGGTAATTGCTTCTTTGGCGTAAAGCATTTCAGCACGAAAAAGTATTTTGTGTAATTCAAATACAATTCGCCCAAATAAAAGGCCACAAATTGGAAGTACAATCTGAGCTGTTTTTTCTCCAAACGATTTAGTAGGTAGATCTTGCTTTTCACTGAGGACGAGGTAGGGGATCTTGGGCTTAAAAAGGTTGGTGACCACTACTTTAAACCATCGCACACCCAACACAGCCATGGGCATTTCCCAAATATCACAAACCATTCAATAATAACCAGGGTTGAACCCTGCCCAAAATCTTCTTACTGCAGAACCAAAACGGTCTGTTCAATCACCAGACTTGCTGAGGTCAAAACACTATTAAATGAATTTGAGGTAAACTGCAGGGGAATGGGAGAAAAAAAATAAATTCAGCTGGAACCCCTACCACCTTCCCTTAGCATACACATCGAACAAATAGACCCATGGTCTGCAGCACTCCCATTGATTCAGATGTTGCTCTGAAGAGCAAAGCTCTAGTTCCAAAGTTTCGGTGACATGCGGGGAAATGTTCAAGCTTGATGGGCAGCCTCCTCCCACATGGGCTAATGGATCTCAAAACTGTTTAACCGTATCCAACAAATGCTCATCAGCTGCTAGCATGGAGATGACTGCAGTTATTGAAGAATGTGCACATCTCAGCCTGTTACGTTGCTAGAAATGCTTTGCACACTGAGCAAAGAGAACAAAGATACAGAAATGATCACTGACTCAAGACCCATTCAGCTTTTCATGATTATCAACTGGTACGAATATTGTTGCTGAGGGCTTGAGTATAGTTCTAAAAATAAAAGGGAAGTATAACATAGCAAAGAAGAGTGGGAAGCCGGAGGATTGGGAAACATTTAAAGAGCAACAGAAGGTAAATAAAAAGGCAATATGTGGAGGAAAAAAATGAGGTATGAAGGTAAACTAGCCAAGAATATAAAGGAGGATAGTAAAAAGCTTCTTTAGGTATGTGAAAAGGAAAAAAAATAGTTAAGACCAAAATTGGGCCCTTGAAGACAGAAGCGGGTGAATTTATTATGGGGAACAAGGGAATGGCAGATGAGTTGAACAGGTACTTTGGATCTGTCTTCACTAGGGAAGACAGAAACAATCTCCCAGATGTAATAGTTGCCAAAAGAACTAGGGTAATGGATGAATTGAAGGAAATTTATATTAGGCAAGAAATGGTGTTGGATAAGCTGTTGGGTCTGAAGGCTGATAAGTCCCCAGGACCTGATGGTCTGCATCCCAGGGTACTTAAGGAGGTGGCTTTAGAAATCGTGGAAGCATTGGTAATCATTTTCCAATGTTCTATAGATTCAGGATCAGTTCCTGTGGATTGGAGGGTGGCTAATGTTGTCCCGCTCTTCAAGAAGGGAGGAAGAGAGAAAACAGGAAACTATAGACCGGTTAGTCTGACTTCGGTGGTGGAAAAGATGCTGGAGTCAATTATAAAAGATGAAATTACAACACATCTGGATAGTAGTAACAGGTTGGTCCGAATCTGCATGGATTTACAAAGGGGAAATCGTGCTTGACTAATCTTCTGGAATTTTTTGAGGATGTAACTATGAAAATGGACAAGGGAGAGCCAGTGGATGTAGTGTACCTGGACTTTCAGAAAGCCTTTGATGAAGTCCCACACAGGAGATTAGTGGGCAAAATTAGGGCACATGGTATTGGGGGCAGAGTACTGACGTGAATTGAAAATTGGCTGGCTGACAGAAAACAAAGTAGCGATTAACGGGTCCCTTTCGGAATGGCAGGCAGTGACCAGTGGGGTACCGCAGGGTTCAGTGCTGGGACCGCAGCTGTTTGCAATATATATTAATGATTTAAATGAGGGAACTAAAAGTAACATTAGCAAATTTGCCGATGACACAAAGTTGGGTGGCAGTGTGAAATGTGAGGAGGATGTTATGAGAATGCAGGGTGACTTGGACAAGCTGGGTGATAGGGCAGATGCAGCTTAATGTGGATAAATGTGAGGTTAAACACTTTAGTGGTAAGAAAAGGAAGGCAGATTATTATCTAAATGGAGTCAAGTTAGGAAAAGGGGAAACACAACGAGATCTAGGTGTTGTTGTACATCAGTCACTGAAAGCAAGCACGCAAGTACAGCAGGCAGTGAAAAAAGCTAATAGCATGCTGGACTTCATAACAAGGGGAATTGAGTATAAGAGCAAAGAGGTCCTTCTGCAGCTCTACAGGGCCCTGGTGAGACCACACCTGGAGTATTGTGTGCAGTTTTGGTCTCCAATTTGAGGAAGGACATTCTTGCTATTGAGGGAGTGCAGCGTAGGTTCACAAGGTTAATTCCCGGGATGGCGGGACTGTCATATGTTGAAAGATTGGAGTGACTGGGTTTGTATACTCTGGAATTTAGAAGGCTGAGAGGGGATCTTACTGAAACATATAAGATTATTAAGGGATTGGACACGCTGCAGGCAGGAAGCATGTTCCCGCTGATGGGTGAGTCCAGAACCAGAGGCCACAGTTTAAGAATTACAACAGAGTTGAGGAAAAACTTTTTCCACCCAGAGAGTGGTGGATGTATGGAATGCTCTGCCCCAGAAGGCTGTGGAGGCCAAGTCTCTGGATGCTTTCAAGAAAGAGATGGATAGAGCTCTTAAAGATGGTGGAATCAAAGGTTATGGGGATAAGGCAGGAACTGGGAACTGATCGTGGATGATCAGCCATGATCACAGTGAATGGCGGTGCTGGCTCGAAGGGCCAAATGACCTATTCCTGCATCTATTGTCTATTGTCTAAATGTCTCAAATGCTGTGAATAAGGCCTAACAATACCCAATTTTTGTTCTATTACACAATAAAAGTGAAGAGATTTGCATCCTTATACCTTGGTCATCAAGTAACAGAGACTCTGGCTTGATGTCCCTGTGTGTAATTCCATTGCTGTGAAGATATTCCTGAAAGTAGGCAAAGACAAATATAGATCAGGTATTCTGAATTTACATCTTTTTCTAATTCTCCAAGCCCACAAAATATCAATCGTAGAAATGGAACAGATTTCTGGCAGAATTAGTGACACTAATAAGTCAGATACAATTGCTGGACAATCGGTTCAGAGAATATTTTGTGACTTAATCTGGGTGCACACTAGACTTCCAGTGCCGATATGAAAGTTGAGTATGAAGGCTGGCCTGGAAGAATGATGAAACTTCTGAAGATGCTTTGGGAGGTCACCCATCCATGAACAGCATTTTACTGTCAAAGGGAACTATGGTGAGCTCCAAAATTGATCTCATTTGAAAATTGGGACAAAGCACTGTTAACCTCCTTACTGCTGGTTACAGTGCTAGTTCAATTCTGGCAGACAAAGCTCTTCGAGAGCAAACATGGGCAGGTAAATCCATCTATGATCATGCTCAGTAATGCACGTCGAAATAGAGAAAACTGCTGCTGCACGTCATAAACACTCACTTAAAACAAAGGGATAAATAATGAGGAGCACTTACCACTCCTGCTATCAGCTGCTCGAAAAATCCATCAGCATCTGCCTCGGGCATCCCCACGTCAGGCTCTGTGGGAAGGCAGATCACATTAATCAAAGGCTGAACTTGGGATCAGTTCGCAAATCATTAATATTGTCTGAAATTATGTCATTTTACATCACGCTTAAATTTAATCCCAAATCCCAGGCCTCATTTCACTCAGGTGCCCAAGTAGATGGATTCTCCAACATGCCCTATTTAGCCCACAGACCAAAAAACCTAGGACAACTGAAGCAGCTTACATGCTGAACTTTAAAGCCTGTCCTATTTTGTCCCCGTAACATCTGGAAATGTATTATGTACAACTTCAGATGTTCCATTTCTCCCATAATTTAGTTTTCTGGGTGTTCTATAGGGAGAATGTCTGGGAGTGGATGCCAGCTTTTTCCAGCTCAGGACACAAAGGTGCAATTACTAAAAAACCCACACAAATATATCTGTAAAAGTGACAGCAACGGTATAACCAAAATTATTACAATTAGCCAATCCGTATACAAAACATCTTTAACCCTTCCCCCCTCACCCCAAACTTCTCTATTTTAAACCCTAAGTTTAAGCACAGATCCTACCTATTCTATCAAAGAACTCTCCTCCACTGCAATACTCCAAAAACAAGTATTGGATATGGGCCTCGACGATGCCCATAAAAGCCGACAGTCTTTTCATGGTTCAACATCTTATTGATGCATATTTCTCTCTTGATGTTATCAGGGTAGTCACGAGCATGTGTGGTGTCCACTTTCTTCACTGTCACTGCTTCCTTTGTTCATCGACTAATTGCCAGTTGTACCCTATGATCAAATACAAAACCGTTGTCTACATTGCAAAACTTCTCAATGCTCCATTGAGTTAAATGCATCAGAAACAGAGCATGAGCCAAATGGCTCTTCATCCCCGCTACCCCATGCAATAAGATCATTATTGATCTGGTTTTGGCCTCAACACCACTTTCCAACTCTCTCTCTGCACCTGTAGATTTCCATGTAGTTCCTATGCCTGCAATATATTGTATATTCTATGGCTGTACCACAACTCTTAGTTGAGAATTCCAAAGGATCACAACCCGCAGAAGAAATTCCTGTTCATCTCCTGATCAATGGGAAAACAGTTACTCAAACTATATCCCATTTTCTCAATATCCCCACTTGGAGAAACAACCTCTCAGCATCTTGTCTAACAACACCCTCAGAATCTTGCTTCAGTAAGATCACCTCTCATTCTTCCCTACTCGCTCACCTCTTGCCCCCATACGTGAATCCCCTGATTCAAGTATATCCTTCCTTAAAGACGAGATCTAAACTGTACACAGATCGCCAGGTGTTGTCTCACGAGCTGCCAATAAATTTGCTACAAAGCATCCTTACCTTTGTTATCCATAATCCTTACAATAAAGGCCAACAGTAGATTAGCCTTTCTGCTTATTTGTTTAACCTACACACCACTCTTGTGCTAGAGATTGAGTTTGCACTGCAACATTCTCTAATCACCTCTCTATTTAACCATCAAGTTTTTCATTCTTCTTTCCAGGGCAGGCAGGCAACTTCATATTTTGTTCTACATTATATTTCAAAGGCCACCTTTCTGCTCGTTCACTTAACCTGTGCTCATCACGTTGCAGGCTCTTGTGTACAGCGCATGTCACAAGTTCTGCTAATGTGTCCACTGACACCGGGCACTCTGTCTCTGAAGAGTACTGATAACAGCTGTCTCTGACCAGTACTGATAACGGCTGTCTCTGAACAGTACTGATAACGGCTGTCTCTGACCAGTACTGATAACGGCTGTCTCTGAAGAGTACTGATAACGGCTGTCTCTGACCAGTACTGATAACGGCTGTCTCTGACCAGTACTGATAACGGCTGTCTCTGAAGAGTACTGATAACGGCTGTCTCTGAACAGTACTGATAATCCCAACATCTTGAAAAGACACTGCCCAGAAAGCAGCAATGGCAAACCAGCTCAGTAGAAAAATTGCTGAGCAATCAGTCATGGAAAGGCCACAACCACCTACATCATGTGACACAGCACATGGCGAACGAACAGACAAATATAAACTGGGACCTGCTGACTGTAGGTGATTTAGATGTAGAATTTGTTAGGCGCATCTTAATGCAACATGTGTATTGTCCAACAAGCGGAAGGCCTGTACTGCATCGGGGGTTGGGTAATGAGCCCAGCCAGCAGACTGAACAGTGAACAGAACACCTCCCAACCCTGTCACTATTTCCACCTTCCCACCTGCCCCCTCAGCTGGATCCACCTCTCACTCCTCAGCTCTTGCCCCATCCCCACCCCTCACCTCTCTTCTCTGACTATTTCCCATCCACTCTCAGTCCAGAGGGAGGGTCTCGGCCTGAAATGTTGACGGTCCATTTCCCTCCACAGATGCTGCCCGACCCACTGAGTTCCTCCGGCAGTTTGTTCTTTGGTCTGTATAACCCGTGTTACTGTGGGGAGCGGGATTTTACACCATATTCCCGGTACAATCTCAACAAATCCCAAATGATTGTCACTTTTCCCGGACCATTGGCCCCGCTTGCAGGACAACAGTCTGCCGGTGTTTGCCCCCCAATGTGGTGAAGTCCACTGCTCGCCACCACTGTGGGCACAGACATTTCCACAGATGAGCCCCTCCTGCCCCCACCGGAACAAACATCCTGTTCGCCCCCTCTCTCACCATCTTCATCCTTCCAATAAAATCCTCCCCCACCCATCTTCTGCCGGGATCCCTCCTTCCCACCCAGGGGAGCCGGAATCGCCAATGGGCCGATTGGTCTCCTCCCACCTCTCAGTGAAGGATCAGGCTCCGGCCACAGAAGACACTTCACTAACCTTCTCCAAAAATGTACTTTATTCAGAAATACTACAAAATAAAGTTCTTTACAAAAAAAACATTTGTTGACTGAGTCTTTAGTCAATAGTTATTTACAATAAATCATGCATTGACTCTCAGTCCTTGTTCAAAATAAAGATGTTTACAATATATCATTCGTTGACTCTCAAACCTTAGTCAAGAATAAAACTTATTTACAATAAAATGCCAGGCGTTGACTCTCATTCCTTTATCGAAGTTCCATTACAGTCAATACCTTTCTCCATTTCTAGCCACTCCTGTGACACAATGTTGATTCAACTATCCATACTGCTGATGAGGTGTACACTGCCCATCCGACCCTCCCACTCCCACAGGTGACGAATCTTAAACTGTGGCCCTTCCCCACCGGGCCCTTGCGGTGGCTGCACTGAGTTTCAGTGCATCCCTCAGCACGTACTCCTGCAGCCGAGAATCTGTCAGTCGGCAGCATTCTCCCACGGACATCTCCATGTGCTGGTAGATCATCAAGTTTCGGGCTGATCAAAGAACATCTTTCACCGAGTTGATGATCTGCCAGCAGCACCGGATGTTGGTCTCCCTGTGCATCCCCAAGAGCAGCCCATAAATCAGGGATCCTCGGTTACTCAGCTGTTGGGCATGAGTCTCGATACCGTCCCTTCCATCCTGCTCCACACCCTCTCTGCGAACTCAGTGTACAAGCTGTGGTTCACAGACTCCTCCTCATTGCAGTCCTCCCGTGGGCAGCAGGGTGTGGAGATGACGTCCCGGGCATACAGGAGGACTCCTCTCACCGCCAGCCAGGCGAGGTCCTGGTGCCTGTTGGTGAGGTCTGGCGATGAGGCATTTTGCCAGATGAACTGGACGGTCTGCTCAGGGAACCACCCCACTGTGTCCATCACGTCCTTCTCCCGCAGGGCTTGCAGGACATTACGTGCTGACCACTGCCTGGTGGCCCTGTGGTCAAAGGCAGGGGACCCCAACCTTTCTGGCACCGCAGACCGGTTTAATATTGACAATATTCTTGCCGACCGGCTGGCCGGGGGCACCTCTGTGCGCGTGCATGATGTGTGCATGCGTGTATGTGGCGATTCTTTTCTACAAATCGTGTTTGGCGATTCTGTTCAGTGAAACTACACTGTACATACATTATATAGGCTGTGTATTTATCATATCATTCCTGCTTTTACTATATGTTACTGTTATTTTAGGTTTTAAGTGTTATTTGGTATGATTTGTTAGGTTATTTTTTTGGGTCTGGAAACACTCAAAATTTTGTTTCCATATAAATTAATGGTAATTGCTTCTTTGGCGTAAAGCATTTCGGCACGAAAAAGTATTTTATGTAATTCAAATACAATTCGCCCAAATAAAAGGCCACAAATTGGAAGTACAATCTGAGCTGTTTTTTCTCCAAACGATTTAGTAGGTAGATCTTGCCTTTCACTGAGGTCGAGGTAGGGGATCTTGGGCTTAAAAAGGTTGGTGACCACTACTTTAAACCATCGCACACCCAACACAGCCATGGGCATTTCCCAAATATCACAAACCATTCAATAATAACCAGGGTTGAACCCTGCCCAAAATCTTCTTACTGCAGAACCAAAACGGTCTGTTCAATCACCAGACTTGCCGAGGTCAAAACACCATTAAATGAATTTGAGGTAAACTGCAGGGGAATGGGAGAAAAAAAATAAATTCAGCTGGAACCCCTACCACCTTCCCTTAGCATACACATCGAACAAATAGACCCATGGTCTGCAGCACTCCCATTGATTCAGATGTTGCTCTGAAGAACAAAGCTCTAGTTCCAAAGTTTCGGTGACATGCGGGGAAATGTTCAAGCTTGATGGGCAGCCTCCTCCCACATGGGCTAATGGATCTCAAAACTGTTTATCCGTATCCAACAAATGCTCACCATCAGATAGCATGGAGATGACTGCAGTTATTGAAGAATGTGCACATCTCAGCCTGTTACGTTGCTAGAAATGCTTTGCACACTGAGCAAAGAGAACAAAGATACAGAAACGATCACTGACTCAAGACCCATTCAGCTTTTCATCATTGTCAACTGGTACGAATATTGTTGCTGAGGGCTTGAGTATAGTTCTAAAAATAAAAGAGAAGTATAACATAGCAAAGACGAGTGGGAAGCCGGAGGATTGGGAAACGTTTAAAGAGCAACAGAAGATAAATAAAAAGGCAATATGTGGAGGAAAAAAATGAGGTATGAAGGTAAACTAGCCAAGAATATAAAGGAGGATAGTAAAAAGCTTCTTTAGGTATGTGAAAAGGAAAAAAAAATAGTTAAGACCAAAATTGGGCCCTTGAAGACAGAAGCGGGTGAATTTATTATGGGGAACAAGGGAATGGCAGATGAGTTGAACAGGTACTTTGGATCTGTCTTCACTAGGGAAGACACAAACAATTTCCCAGATGTAATAGTGGCCAAAAGAACTAGGCTAATGGATGAATTGAAGGAAATTTATATTAGGCAAGAAAAGGTGTTGGATAGGCTGTTGGGTCTGAAAGCTGATAAGTCCCCAGGACCTGATGGTCTGCATCCCAGGGTACTTAAGGAGGTGGCTTTAGAAATCGTGGAAGCATTGGTAATTATTTTCCAATGTTCTATAGATTCAGGATCAGTTCCTGTGGATTGGAGGGTGGCTAATGTTGTCCCGCTCTTCAAGAAGGGAGGAAGAGAGAAAACAGGAAACTATAGACCGGTTAGTCTGATTTCGGTGGTGGAAAAGATGCTGGAGTCAATTATAAAAGATGAAATTACAACACATCTGGATAGTAGTAACAGGTTGGTCCGAGTCAGCATGGATTTACAAAGGGGAAATCGTGCTTGACTAATCTTCTGGAATTTTTTGAGGATGTAACTATGAAAATGGACAAGGGAGAGCCAGTGGATGTAGTGTACCTGGACTTTCAGAAAGCCTTTGATGAAGTCCCACACAGGAGATTAGTGGGCAAAATTAGGGCACATGGTATTGGGGGCAGAGTACTGACATGAATTGAAAATTGGCTGGCTGACAGAAAACAAAGTAGCGATTAACGGGTCCCTTTCGGAATGGCAGGCGGTGACCAGTGGGGTACCACAGGGTTCAGTGCTGGGACCGCAGCTGTTTACAATATATATTAATGATTTAGATGAGGGAATTAAAAGTAACATTAGCAAATTTGCCGATGACACAAAGCTGGGTGGCAGTGTGAAATGTGAGGAGGATGTTATGAGAATGCAGGGTGACTTGGACAGGCTGGGTGATAGGGCAGATGCAGCTTAATGTGGATAAATGTGAGGTTAAACACTTTAGTGGTAAGAAAAGGAAGGCAGATTATTATCTAAATGGAGTCAAGTTAGGAAAAGGGGAAACACAACGAGATCTAGGTGTTGTTGTACATCAGTCACTGAGAGCAAGCACGCAAGTACAGCAGGCACTGACAAAAGCTAATAGCATGCTGGCCTTCATAACAAGGGGAATTGAGTATAAGAGCAAAGAGGTCCTTCTGCAGCTCTACAGGGCCCTGGTGAGACCACACCTGGAGTACTGTGTGCAGTTTTGGTCTCCAATTTGAGGAAGGACATTCTTGCTATTGAGGGAGTGCAGCGTAGGTTCACAAGGTTAATTCCCTGGATGGCGGGACTGTCATATGTTGAAAGATTGGAGCGGCTGAGTTTGCATACTCTGGAATTTAGAAGGCTGAGAGGGGATCCTATTGAAACATAGAAGATTATTAAGGGATTGGACACGCTGCAGGCAGGAAGCATGTTCCCGCTGATGGGTGAGTCCAGAACCAGAGGCCACAGTTTAAGAATTACAACAGAGTTGAGGAAAAACATTTTCCACCCAGAGAGTGGTGGATGTATGGAATGCTCTGCCCCAGAAGGCTGTGGAGGCCAAGTCTCTGGATGCTTTCAAGAAAGAGATGGATAGAGCTCTTAAAGATGGTGGAATCAAAGGGTATGGGGATAAGGCAGGAACTGGGTACTGATCGTGGATGATCAGCCATGATCACAGTGAATGGCGGTGCTGGCTCGAAGGGCCGAATGGCCTACTCCTGCACCTATTGTCTAAATGTCTCAAATGCTGTGAATAAGGCATAACGATACCCAATTTTTGTTCTATTACACAATAAAAGTGAAGAGATTTGCATCCTTATACCTTGGTCATCAAGTAACAGAGTCTCTGGCTTGATGTCCCTGTGTGTAATTCCATTGCTGTGAAGATATTCCTGAAAGTAGGCAAAGACAAATATAAATCAGGTATTCTGAATTTACATCTTTTTCTAATTCTCCAAGTCCACAAAATATCAATTGTACAAATGGAACAGATTTCTGGCAGAATTAGTCAGATACAATTGCTGGACAATCGGTTCAGAGAATATTTTGTGACTTAATCTGGGTGCACACTAGACTTCCAGTGCCGATATGAAAGTTGAGTATGAAGGCTGGCCTGGAAGAATGATGAAACTTCTGAAGATGCTTTGGGAGGTCACCCATCCATGAACAGCATTTTACTGTCAAAGGGAACTATGGTGAGCTCCAAAATTGATCTCATTTGAAAATTGGGACAAAGCACTGTTAACCTCCTTACTGCTGGTTATAGTGCTAGTTCAATTCTGGCAGACAAAGCTCTTCGAGAGCAAACATGGGCAGGTAAATCCATCTATGATCATGCTCAGTAATGTACGTCGAAATAGAGAAAACTGCTGCTGCACGTCATAAACACTCACTTAAAACAAAGGGATAAATGATGAGGAGCACTTACCACTCCTGCTATCAGCTGCTGGAAAAACCCATCAGCATCTGCCTCGGGCATCCCCACGTCAGGCTCTGTGGGAAGGCAGATCACATTAATCAAAGGCTGAACTTGGGATCAGTTCGCAAATCATTAATATTGTCTGAAATTATGTCATTTTACATCACGCTTAAATTTAATCCCAAATCCCAGGCCTCATTTCACTCAGGTGCCCAAGTAGATGGATTCTCCAACATGCCCTATTTAGCCCACAGACCAAAAAACCTAGGACAACTGAAGCAGCTTACATGCTGAACTTTAAAGCCTGTCCTATTTTGTCCCCGTAACATCTGGAAATGTATTATGTACAACTTCAGATGTTCCATTTCTCCCATAATTTAGTTTTCTGGGTGTTCTATAGGGAGAATGTCTGGGAGTGGATGCCAGCTTTTTCCAGCTCAGGACACAAAGGTGCAATTACTAAAAAACCCACACAAATATATCTGTAAAAGTGACAGCAACGGTATAACCAAAATTATTACAATTAGCCAATCCGTATACAAAACATCTTTAACCCTTCCCCCCTCACCCCAAACTTCTCTATTTTAAACCCTAAGTTTAAGCACAGATCCTACCTATTCTATCAAAGAGCTCTCCTCCACTGCAATACTCCAAAAACAAGTATTGGATATGGGCCTCGACGATGCCCATAAAAGCCGACAGTCTTTTCATGGTTCAACATCTTATTGATGCATATTTCTCTCTTGATGTTATCAGGGTAGTCACGAGCATGTGTGGTGTCCACTTTCTTCACTGTCACTGCTTCCTTTGTTCATCGACTAATTGCCAATTGTACTCTATGATCAAATACAAAACCGTTGTCTACATTGCAAAACTTCTCAATGCTCCATTGAGTTAAATGCATCAGAAACAGAGCATGAGCCAAATGGCTCTTCATCCCCACTACCCCATGCAATAAGATCATTATTGATCTGGTTTTGGCCTCTACACCACTTTCCAACTCTCTCTCTGCACCTGTAGATTTCCATGTAGTTCATATGCCTACAATATATTGCATATTCTATGGCTCTACCATAACTCTTAACGTGGAGAATTCCAAAGGATCACAACCTGCAGAAGAAATTCGTCTTCATCTCCTGATCAATGGGAAACCAATTACTCAAACTATATCCCATTTTCTCGATATCCTCACTTGGAGAAACATCGTCTCAGCATCTTGTCTGACAACACCCTCAGAATCTTGCTTCAGTAAGATCACTTCTCATTGTTCCCTACACGCTCACCCCTCGCCCCCATATGTGAATCCCCTGATTCAAGTATGTCCTTTATTAAAGACGAGATCTAAACTGTACACAGAACGCCAGGTGTTGTCTAACGAGCTCCCAATAAAGTTGCTACAAAATATCCTTACCCTTGTATTCCATAACCCTTACAATAAAGGCCAAAATTCCATTGGCCTTTCTGCATATTTGTTTAACCTACACACCCTTTTTGTGTGCTAGAGATTGAGTTTGCACTGCAACATTCTCTAAACACCTCTCTATTTAACAATCAGGTTTGTCTTTCTTCTTTCCAGAGCAGGCAGGCAACTTCATATTTTGTTCTATATTATATTTCAAAGGCCACTTTCCTGCTCATCCACTTAACCTGTGCTCATCACGTTGCAGGCTCTTGTGTACTCTGCATCACCTGATAAGCCACTTATCTTTATATTTTCAACAAATTTGAGAACATACATCCGGTCTCCTCAGATTACAACCAATGCATCCACTATCTCTGATGCCACTCATTTGTAAAGTTACAAATTTGTCCTGTACTTTTTCACTGATAAAAATAAAAAAAATCTCTCTCCCTACAGACCTTTGCAATCTGTTATTATTTTCATTATTTAGAATCTGTACCTTCTCATTCCCAATTTTACAATCAGCCTCAAAAACCAACATTACTTTTGGCTTTTTGCTTGTATTTCTGTAAAAACCCCATCAATATTTTTAATAATTTACTCATGTGTCCCACATTCTTTACAATTTTTGTGGCATACCTTGTAGTTTTAAACTTTCCCAGTCCTCTTGACTACCATCAATTAATTAATCCTCATTACAACGTATATTATTTCAAAGATATAGCATCCTAACTTCCTTGGGAATTCTCCACAGATGGTGCACCCTTCTCGTGGGGCGTTTCTTCCTCCAGACTTTTGCTGTAAGTTAAGAAATACCTCCTTAAATGAGTGCTTGCACTAACATCAGACGCTAGAGAGGGCGGGCGGAACAGTTCGACAGGACTATCAGCTGAGAGGAGGAGTATTCATACAAACCAGGTCCGCCTCTCTCATTTGGTTGGTGAAATATCAGCTATTTTACACGATCAGCTATATTCCAAAAGAGCTTTCGCGACGAGGGAGAAAAAGACAACTTCTGTCCAAGATTGAGAGAAATTACACCAAACCTACTTCAAACGTTGGAGAGAAGTAGGATAAATCGGTGTCCTGTAGACAGTCGGTCTAACTTAATAGAGGGAAGACTAGCAGGATCCGAAAGGGTCCGGACAGTTGTGGGTATCGCTTCTCCGCTTTTTGGCTGCATCGTCGCACAGTGACAAAGGCAGTGTACAGCTTACCGCTTGCGTTTTTCTCCGACCTCGGAAACTGCAGAACCATGGCCGGCAAAAACCCCAAGGTTTTTATGGACATCTCTATTCAGGGTCGCCTAGTGATGGAGCTAAGACCAGATATTGTCCCAAAGACTGCAGAAAACTTCCGTGCATTATGCACAGGCGAGAAGGGTTTCGGTTACAAAGGCTCAACGTTCCACAGAATCATTCCTGGCTTCATGTGCCAGGGTGGCGACTTCACAAAACATGACGGCACTGGAGGCAAGTCCATCTATGGGGAGAAGTTTAAAGATGAGAATTTTCAGCTGAAGCACACGGGGCCAGGCATCCTGTCCATGGCCAATGCTGGACCAAATACAAATGGTTCACAGTTCTTCATATGCGTCACAAGGAGCAGCTGGTTGGATGGGAAACATGTTGTGTTTGGATCTGTGGTAGAAGGAATGGATGTGGTAAAGAAGATGGAGAGATGTGGCACCATGAATGGAACACCAAAAGCCACGGTTAAAATCACTGAGTGTGGGCAGTTGACCTAAAGTATTTGAATTTGGAATTGTACTGTTTAAATAAAGTGTGATTGTTTGGAACTCCAAAAAAAAAACACAAAAAAAAAACGTCCGGTGCTGCTGGCAGATCAGCTCGGTGAAAGACGCTCTTTGGTCGGCCCGAAACTTGATGATCTACCAGATGTCCAGTGTAGACAGGAAAACCTGGATCAGGGGTCGATGGACCGGACCGTGAACCGGAATACCGTCTTTATGGACCGGACGATGACAACATATTTTGGTCTTGTTCTATACAGGAACAGTACTGGATGTCAGTTTTTTCGACAATTTCTAAAGCACTTAAAATTAATTTACAATTTAGCAAATTAACTGTACTTTTTGGAATAATTCCTCAAAATATCCGTGATATCTCTATGTCTGACCATCATGTTATTGCATTTGTTACATTGATAGCTAGGAGGGTCATTTTGTTGAAGTGGAAGGATACATCAGCTCCCACTTTGTCGCAATGGTTCTCTCAAGTGATGCTATGTCTTAGTTTGGAGAAAATTAGAAGTCGAACCTTTGAACCTTTATTTGATTTTGAGAAAAGATGGGGTTCATTTGCTCGTTATTATCATTTGAGTTAATTGATAGATTTCCTCCATGATCTAATTGTAAATTTTTGGTATATATTTTTTTTCTTGCTGGCGGTTTGATGTTTATTTTTAGAGGCTTTTTGTATGACGTATGGCTCCGGGTTGAACACCTAATGGGGTTTTATCCCAGATTTTCTGCTTAGTAGTTTTTTTTTTAATTATCAGCAACATTTTTCAATCTTTAAAATAATGTTTTTTTCCTCTAGACATTGTGTTGCTTAATTTGATGTACTCGTGTTATTTTTGAATAATATAATAATAATAAAAAGATTTGAAAAGAAAAAAGAAAGAAACTGCTGAGATACAGTCGGCTAAGAGCCAAGTGCTGATAAATGGGACCCGTGTAGAATTGATGAAGTTCCTGTCTCTTTCTCCATTAATGTTTCCTCCTTACAGCAAAACTAACCCTCTCACTGTGTCAGAATCAGTGATTAAATCCGGCCCCAAACACTGTGCTTTCAGCCCTGCACATTGTAACTTGAACCATCTCACTGAGGGTCTCATGGAGACACAACCCCTGCCCTCTGCACATGTGTCACATCTCCCCTGCTTCTGACATGTCAAATAACCTCAGAATGGTTTTCTGATTCAGTCTGAAGGTTATGGTACATTCAGCTCATCATCAGACCTGACAAACCATGTCTTCCCACAGCTGGTTCCACCTGTTGGTGTGTCCTCTTTCCTCCACCTCCAGAGAAGCTGCATCTCCACACAAACTCCTCACTTGAGACGACTGTCTGTACCCGTGACACAGAAAATCACAACACTGTCATTCTCCTGATACCATCCGGGAAGCGGTACCGCAACATAAAAGCCAGGACCAACAGGCTCCGGGACAGCTTCTTCCACCAGGCCGTCAGACTGATTAACTCACGCTGATCTGAGTGTCCTCTATATTACATTGTCTGTTTTATTTATTATAAATTACTATGATTACACGTTGCACATTTAGATGGAGACGTAACGTAAAGATTTTTACTCCTCATGGATGTAAGAAATAAAGTCAATGCAATTCAATTCCTGATTCCGTATCTGAGCTGCTCGCCTCCGGATATCCTCCGTCAACGAGCTCCTTCCTCAGTCACCATCTGTGAGATTATAAAAAACAATTAAAAACGATCTATCAGACAGCTCCTGTACCCCTCCACCCCTGTTAAAACTCTCTGCTCAGCCCCTTCCCTATTCCCTTTCCCTTTCAGACTCCCGATGTGCCAGCAGATCCGAATTCACCGTGTGGACATTTCTACCCCACAGGAGGCTGTACAAACCCGTGTCCTTCTCTGATGCACAGCTCAGTGACCCCAATCCCTGTCTGCACTCGCAGCCCATGACGGTGACAGCTGTCCTAGACTCTGTAACTCACAATCTTGTAACACAGAATCTTGTTCACAGCAAGTTTAGACAGTCATTAATATGAAGAGAGAATTGTTGTTTCCTGAAAGGACAGGCGAGCGAAGCTGTCTGATCCAATTCACCAGATGGTCCGGTGTTTACAAGTTAATTTGTCCCGGGACCCACTCATAACCCCGACCCACACAGACAGACAGACAGACAGACAGACTGTCCCTTCGCCCCAAACCCCCTGCAGAACCACAAGGAATTGATCCACGGCCCGGGCTCGGTCGCAAAGTGAAAACCGGGGCTGAGGAGAGCCCGGAGACAAACACCCCGCTGCCCACTCCACCAACAACACGGCACAGCCGGACACATCTCACAACACCGGATCCGCTCCCGATGAAACCCGAATTTAATTTTGTTGTTCCAGATCGGACCCAACAAAAGGTGTTTTAAAACTGAAGCGCTCCCCCTCACGTTACGTCACACAGCAGCCCCTCCTGCACGCGCCTGACGTCACCCATGGTCTCCCCGTATCTGCATCTCCTGTCACGAGCACGGTGCCTTACGTCACACACGCGCTGCTGTGCTCGAGCTTTTTCGGTTTAACGGCTGAGCTACTGAGCGCGAGGCACGCCCACCACCCGAACAGTCAACAGAGGAATTGAATTGATTGCAGAGCTGCGCTATTCCCATTGGTGCGAAGCGATGTCAATCACTGTTACACCCAATAGTGGAGGCGGACCAGCCGAGAGGGCGTTACCCCGTCTCCTGCCGCATTGCGACCTGCCCGTCAAATCGGAACAAAATCCCAAAGTAAATGTCCGCTTTCTGATTTATTTCCATTTCCCTCCGAGGGAAGTTGGGGCGTTTGTGAAGCGTCTCCTGCGGCCGGAGTCTGATGTATCGCTGAGAGGTAGGAGGAGACCGCTCGGCCCGTCGGTTTGATGCCGGTTCCCCGGGGAGGGAGAGGATGAAGACGGTGAGAGAGGGGGCGGACAGGATGTTTGTCCCGGTGGGGACAGGAGGGGCTCATCTGTGGAAATGTCTGAGCCCACGGTGGTGGCGATTCACCACATTGGGGGGCAAACACCGGCAGACTGTTGCCCTGCAAGCGGGGCCGATGGTCCGGGAAAAGTGACAATTATTTGTGTTTTGTTGAGATTGTACCGGGAATATGGTGTAAAATCCCGCTCCCCACACTAACACGGGTTATACAGACCAAAGAACAAACTGCCGGAGGAACTCAGTGGGTCGGGCAGCATCTGTGGAGGGAAATGGACCGTCAACATTTCGGGCCGAGACCCTCCCTCTGGACTGAGAGTGGACGGGAAATAGTCCGAGAAAAGAGGTGAGGGGTGGGGATGGGGCAAGAGCTGGGGAGTGAGAGGTGGATCCAGGTGAGGGGGAGGTGGGAAGGTGGAAATGGTGACAGGGGTGGGAGGTGAGTGGTTGACCTGGAATACATATACTTTATACTTTATAGTCGCCAAACAATTGATACTAGAACGTACAATCATCACATCGATACTTGATTCTGCGCTTCCCACTCCCTGGATTACAAATATTAAATATTAAAAATAGTAAAAATTAGTAAATATTAAAAATTTAAATTATAAATCATAAATAGAAAATAGAAAAATGGAAAGTAAGGTAGTGCAAAAAAACCCGAGAGGCTGGTCCGGATATTTGGAGGGCATGGCCCAGATCTGGGTCAGGATCCATTCAGCAGTCTTATCACATTTGGAAAGAAGCTGTTCCCAAATTTGGCCGTTCAAGTCTTCAAGCTTCTGAGCCTTCTCCTGGAGGGAAGAGGGACGAAAAGTGTGTTGGCTGGGTGGGTCGTGTCCTTGATTATCCTGGCAGCACTGCTCTAACAACACGCGGTGTAAAGTGAGTCCACGGACGGAAGATTGGCTTGTGTGATGTGCTGGGCCATGTTCACGATCTTCTGCAGCTTCTTCCCGTCTTGGACAGGACAACTTCCATACCAGGTTGTAATGCACCCTAGAAGAATGCTTTCTACGGTCATCTCTAAAAATGACTGTGGGTTCTAGGGGACAGGCCAAATTTCTTTAGTTTCCTCAGGAAGTAAAGGTGCTGGTGGGCCTTCTTGGCAGTGAACTATGCTTGGTTGGACCAAGTCAGGACATTTGTGATATTGACCCTGAGGAACTTAAAGCTTTTGACCTGTTCCACTTGCACACCACTGATGTAAATGGAGTCGTGCTGTCCACTACTCCTTCTGATTTAAAAACCAATTCCTTCGTCTTGCTGACGTTGAGCGATAGGTTATTGTCTTCACAACATGCCACCAGGTTCTTAATTTCCTCTCTGTACTCAAACTCATCATTACCCGAGATACGGCCTACAATTGTTGTGTCATCAGCAAACTGATATATTGAGTTCGATGGAAACTTGGCTACACAATCATGGGTGTACAGACAGTACAGCAGCTTCTCCTTCTCACATTTCAGGATGAACTCCAATATTTTACGATCACTTGCCCCTGTGGGTTCTTTCTCCTTAAGTGCTCTAATTAATTCCTGTTCGTTGCACAACACCCAATCGAGAATAGTTGGTCCCCAGCTGGGCTCAACCAGGAGCTGCTCTAAAAAGCCATCTTGAGGGCATCGTAGGAAATCCCCCTCTTGGGATCCTGCACCTACCTGATTTTTCCAATATATCTGCATGACTATCTCTCATGACTATTGTAACATTGCTGTTTTGGCATGCATTTTCTTTCTCCTGTTGTAATTTGTGGATAATATACGTCCTACTGTTTGGGAATCTTCAAAAAACTCCCATCAGGGTCTTTTCACCATTGCTGTTCCTTAGTTCTATCCACAATGACTCAACATCTTCCAACCGTATGTCACCTCTTTCTAATGATTTGATTTTATTTTTTTTCCCAACAGAGCCACACCACCCTCTTTCCCTGCCTGCGTGTCCTTTCGATAAACATACCAGTATCTGGGACACGAGATATTGCAGATGCTGGATGTCTGGAGCGATACACACAAAGTGCTGGAGGAGCTCAGCAAGTCAGGCAGCATCTATGGATGAGAATCAACGTTTTGGGCCAAGACCCTTCATCAGGACTCTTGACACCCAGCTATCTGGAATACCAAAAAACAATGACAATAGAAAAATACTGCAAAAAGGAAAACTTTTAACAACATTTGCTTCACGGCTTAAGAACATTTACCAAGCAGACATCCATGGTATAACAAATAGAACAGAGAAAATAGAAATCTACAGCACATTACAGGCTCTTTGTCCCACTATACTCTGCCTGCCACGTAACCTACTCTAGAAGCTGCCTAGAATTTTCCTACCGCAATGTCCTTTATTTTTCTAAGCTCCATGTATATATCTAAGAGTCTCTTAAAAGATCGCATTGTATGCACCTCTACCCTCTCATCCTGCAGTGCATTCCATGCACCTACCATGCTCTTTGTGAAAAAATTACCTCTGACACACATTAGAAATGTGTGCAATAAAGGAACAGCAGTTATTATGGGTGACTTCAATCTACATGTAGATTGGGTGAACCAAATTGGTAAAGGTGCTGAGGAAGAGGATTTCTTGGAATGTATGCGGGATGGTTTTTTGAACCAACATGTCGAGGAACCGACTAGAGAGCAGGCTATTCTGGACTGGGTTTTGAGCAATGAGGAAGGGTTAATTAGCAATCTTGTCGTGAGAGGTCCCTTGGGTAAGAGTGACCATAATATGGTGGAATTCTTCATTAAGATGGAGACTGACATAGTTAGTTCAGAAACAAAGGTTCTGAACTTAAAGAGGGGTAACTTTGAAGGTATGAGACGTGAATTAGCTGAGATAGACTGGCAAATGACACAAAGGATTGACGGTGGATATGCAATGGCAAGCATTTAAAGGTTGCATGGATGAACTGCAACAAATGTTCATCCCAGTTTGGCAAAAGAATAAATCAAGGAAGGTAGTGCACCCGTGGCTGACAAGGGAAATTAGGGATAGTATCAATTCCAAAGAAGAAACATACAAATTAGCCAGAGAAAGTGGCTCACTTGAGGACTGGGAGAAATTCAGAGTTCAGCAGAGGAGGACAAAGGGCTTAATTAGGAAGAGGAAAAAAGATTATGAGAGAAAACTGGCAGGCAACATAAAAACGGACTGTAAAAGCTTTTATAGATATGTAAAAAGGAAAAGACTGGTAAAAACAAATGTAGGTCCCCTGCAGACAGAAACAGGTGAATTGATTATGGGGAGCAAGGACATGGCAGACCAATTGAATAATTACTTTGGTTCTGTCTTCACTAAGGAGGACATAAATAATCTTCCAGAAATAGTAGGGGACAGAGGGTCCAGTGAGATGGAGGAACTGAGCGAAATACATGTTAGTAGGGAAGTGGTGTTAGGTAAATTGAAGGGATTGAAGGCAGATAAATCCCCAGGGCCAGATGGTCTGCATCCCAGGGTGCTTAAGGAAGTAGCCCAAGAAATAGTGGATGCATTAGTGATAATTTTTCAAAACTCGTTAGATTCTGGACTACTTCCTGAGGATTGGAGGGTGGCTAATGTAACTCCACTTTTTAAAAAAGGAGGGAGAGAGAAACCGGAGAATTATAGACCAGTTAGCCTAACGTCGGTGGTGGGGAAACTGCTGGAGTCAGTTATCAAGGATGTGATAACAGCACATTTGGAAAGCGGTGAAATGATCGGACAAAGTCAGCATGGATTTGTGAAAGGAAACTCATGTCTGACGAATCTCATAGAATTTTTTGAGGATGTAACTAGTAGAGTGGATAGGGGAGAACCAGTGGATGTGGTATATTTGGATTTTCAGAGGGCTTTTGACAAGGTCCCACACAGGAGATTAGTGTGCAAACTTAAAGCACATGGTATTGGGGGTAAGGTATAGGTGTGGGTGGAGAGTTGGTTAGCAGACAGGAAGCAAAGAGTGGCAATAAACGGGACCTTTTCAGAATGGCAGGCAGTGACTAGTGGGGTACCGCAAGGCTCAGTGCTGGGACCCCAGTTGTTTACAATATATATTAATGACTTGGATGAGGGAATTAAATGCAGCATCTCCAAGTTTGCGGATGACACGAAGCTGGGTGGCAGTGTTAGCTGTGAGGAGGATGCTAAGAGGATGCAGGGTGACTTGGATAGGTTGGGTGAGTGGGCAAATTCATGGCAGATGCAATTTAATGTGGATAAATGTGAAGTTATCCACTTTGGTGGCAAAAATAGGAAAACAGATTATTATCTGAATGGTGGCCGATTAGGAAAAGGGGAGGTGCAACGAGACCTGGGTGTCATTATACACCAGTCATTGAAAGTGGGCATGCAGGTACAGCAGGCGGTGAAAAAGGCGAATGGTATGCTGGCATTTATAGCGAGAGGATTTGAGTACAGGAGCAGGGAGGTACTACTGCAGTTGTACAAGGGCTTGGTGAGACCACACCTGGAGTATTGTGTGCAGTTTTGGTCCCCTAATCTGAGGAAAGACATCCTTGCCATAGAGGGAGTACACAGAAGGTTCACCAGATTGATTCCTGGGATGGCAGGACTTTCATATGAAGAAAGACTGGATGAACTGGGCTTGCACTTGTTGGAATTTAGAAGATTGAGGGAGGATCTGATTGAAACGTATAAGATCCTAAAGGGATTGGACAGGCTAGATGCAGGAAGATTGTTCCCGATGTTGGGAAAGTCCAGAACGAGGGGTCACAGTTTGAGGATAGAGGGGAAGCCTTTTAGGACCGAGATTAGGAAAAACTTCTTCACACAGAGAGTGGTGAATCTGTGGAATTCTCTGCCACAGTAAACAGTTGAGGCCAGTTCATTGGCTATATTTAAGAGGGAGTTAGATATGGCCCTTGTGGCTACGGGGGTCAGGGGGTATGGAGGGAAAGCTGGGGCGGTGTTCTGAGTTGGATGATCAGCCATGATCATAATAAATGGCGGTGCAGGCTCGAAGGGCCGAATGGCCTACTCCTGCACCTATTTTCTATGTTTCTATGTTTAATGGCTTTACTTCCCAAAGTCTGAGCAGGCGATTGGCCTCTATCCAGTGTGAACTCGCTGGTGTCTCTGCAGTTGAGATTACCGAGTGAATCCCTTCCCACACACCGAGCAGATGAACGGCCGCTCCCCTATGTGAACTCGCTGGTGTGCCATGAGGGATGATGACTGAGTGAATCCCTTCCCACAGTCTGAACCGGTGAATGGCCTCTCCCCAGTGTGAACTCGCTGATGTACCTTCAGTTGGGATGATGAATTGAATCCTTTCCCACAGTCCGAGCAGGTGAATGGCCTCTCTCCAGTGTGAACTGACTTGTGTAGCAGTAGGTCGGATGACCGAGTGAATCCCTTCCCGCAGTCTGAACAGGTGAACGGCCTCTCTCCGGTGTGAATTCACTGATGTACCTTCAGTTGGGATGACTGAGTGAATCCCTTCCCACACTCTGAGCAGGTGAATGGCTTCTCCCCAGTGTGAACTCGCTGATGTACCTTCAGTTGAAATGAATGAGTTTATCCCTTCCCACAGTCTGAGCAGGTGAATGGCCGCTTCCCAGTGTGAACAGACCAGTGTGCTTGTAGGCTGGATGACTGAGTGAATCCTTTCCCACACTCTGAGCAGGTGAATGGCCTCCCCCCAGTGTGAACTCGCTGATGTACCTTCAGATTAGATGAGCAAGTGAATCCCTTCCCACAGTCCGAGCAGGTGAACGGCCTGTCCCCAGTGTGAACCTGCTGGTGTGCCATTAGAGTGAATGACTGAGTGAATCCACTCCCACAGTCTGAGCAGGTGAATTGCCTCTCTCCAGTGTGAACTGACTTGTGTAGCAGTAGGTCGGATGACCGAGTGAATCTCTTCCCGCAGTCTGAACAGGTGAACGGCCTCTCTCCAGTGTGAATTCACTGATGTACCTTCAGTTGGGATGACTGAGTGAATCCCTTCCCACAGTCCGAGCAGGTGAATGGCCGCTCCCCAGTGTGAACTCGCTGGTGTATCATTAAGGTGGATGAGCAAGTGAATCCCTTCCCACAGTCTGAGCAGGTGAACGGCTGCTCACTGGTGTGAACTCGCTGGTGAGCCATTAGGTCAGATGACCGAATAAATCCTTCTCCACAAATTCAGCAGATGACCAGCCTCTGTGCAGTGTGAACTGACTGGTGTGTCCACAGGTGGGAAGACTGACTGAATCCTTTCTCACACACAGAACAGGTGAATGGCCTTGCTCAGTGTGAACTTGCTGACGTACCTTCAGTTGAGATGGGCGAGTGAATCCATTTCCACTGTCTGAGCAGGAGGAATGATCGAGTGAATCTGTTGCTCCACTTTTTCAGTATCTAGACAGAGCCAGCAAAACTGGTGTGTTGTGTTCGAGATTCCCGTAGACAAATTCTTTGTCATTTTTAACCTTTAAAAGATTTACAAAATCCATCAATGAGTGCAGGACAGCATTTCAAATGAGTTGCAAGGTGGGATCTGGCATCACACTTACAGTTAAGTTCAACCCAAGTTGGAGAGAGAAATCATCTTCTAACCGTGCAGTGCTGGAATAAGACCATAAGACCACAAGACAAAGGAGCAGAAGTCAGCCATTCGGCCCATCGAGTCTGCTCCGCCATTATATAATGAGCTGATCCATTCTCCCATTTAGTCCCAGTCACCATAACCGTTGATGCCCTGGCTACTCAGATACCTATCAATCTCTGCCTTAAATACACCCAATGACTTGGCCTCCACTGCTGCCCGTGGCAACAAATTCCATAGATTCACCACCCTCTGACTAAAAAAATTTCTTCGCATTTCTGTTCTGAAAGGGCGCCCTTCAATCCTTAAGTCATGCCCTCTCGTACTAGACTTCCCCATCATGGGAAACAACTTTGCCACATCCACTCTGTCCATGCCTTTCAACATTCGAAATGTTTCTCTGAGGTCTCCCCTCATTCTTCTAAACTCTAAGGAATACAGTCCAAGAACGGACAAATGTTCCTCATATGTTAACCCTCTCATTCCTGAAATCATTCTAGTGAATCTTCTCTGTACCCTCTCCAACGTCAGCACATCCTTTCTTAAATAAGGAGACCAAAACTGCCCACAGTACTCCAAGTGAGGTCTCACCAGCGCCTTATAGAGCCTCAACATCACATCCCTGCTTCTATACTCTATTCCTCTAGAAATGAATGCCAACATTGCATTCGCCTTCTTCGCCACCGACTCAACCTGGAGGTTAACCTTAAGGGTAGCCTGTACGAGGACTCCCAAGTCCCACTGTATCTCAGAATTTTGAATTCTCTCCCCGTTTATTTCTTCTGCCAAAGTGCATAACCATACACTTTCCAACATTGTATTTTATTTGCCACTTCTTTGCCCATTCTTCCAATCTATCCAAGTCTCTCTGCAGACTCTCCATTTCCTCAGCACTACCGGCCCCTCCACCTATCTTTGTATCGTCAGCAAACTTAGCCACAAAGCCATCTATTCCATAATCCAAATCATTGATGTACAATGTAAAAAGAAGCGGCCCCAACACGGACCCCTGTGGAACACCACTGGTAATCGGCAGTCAACCAGAATAGGATCCCTTTATTCCCACTCTCTGTTTCCTGCCAATCAGCCAACGCTCTATCCACGTATGTAACTTTCCCGTAATTCCATGGGCTCTTATCTTGTTATCATTTGTGGCACCTTGTCAAAGGCCTTCTGAAAATCCAAATATACAACATCCACTGCATCTCCCTTGTCTAGCCTACTGGTAATTTCCTCAAAAAATTGTAATAGGTTTGTCAGGCAGGATTTTCCTTTAAGGAATCCATGCTGAGTTCTGCCTATCTTGTCATATGCCTGCAGGTACTCTGTAACCTCATCCTTGACAATCGACTCCAACAACTTCCCAATCACTGATGTCATACTAACAGGTCTATAATTTCTTTTTTGCTTCCTTGCCCCCTTCTTAAATAGCGGAGTGACATTTGCAATCTTCCAGTCCTCCGGAACCATGCCAGCATCTACCGACTTTTGAAAGATCATTGCTAATGCCTCCGGAATCTCCACAGCTACTTCCTACAGAACACGCGGGTGCATTCTGTCTGGTCTGGGAGATTTACCTACCTTTAGAATATTCAGCTTCCTGAGTACTTTCTCTGTCGTAATTGTGACTGCGCACACTTCTCTTACCTGCCACCCTTGAGTGTCCGGTATACTGCTGATGTCTTCCTCAGAGAAGACTGATGCAAAATATTCATTCAGTTCTTCCACCATCTCCTTATCTTCCATTACAATTTCTCCAGCATAATTTTCTATCGGTCCTATATCTACTCTCACCTGTCTTTTACTCTTTATATACTTGAAAAAGCTTTCAGTATCGTCTTTGATATTATTTGTTAGCTTCCTTTCATAGTTAATCTTTTCCCTCTTAATGACCTTCTTAGTATCCTTTTGTAAGCTTATAAAAACTTTCCAATCCTCTGTCTTCCCACTAATTTTTACTTCCTTGTATGCCCCCTCCATTGCTTTAACTTTGGCTTTGACTTCTCTTGTCAAACATTGTTGCTTCCTCTTTCCATTCCAAAATTTCTTTTTTGGAATATACCTGTCTTGCACCTTCCTCATTTCTCGCATAAACTTCAGCCACTGCTGCTCTGCCATCTTTCCCGCCAGTGTCCCTTTCCAGTCAACTTTAGCCAGTTCCTCTCTCATGTCACTGTAATTTCCTTTACTCCACTGAAATACCGACATATCAGATTTCGGCTTCTTTTTCTAATTTCACAGTGAACTCAATCATGTTATGATAACTGCCTCCTAAGGGATCCTTCACCTCAATCTCTCCAATCACCTCCGGTTCATTACACAATACCCAATCCAGTACATCCGATCCCCTAGTGGGCTCAACAACAAGCTGTTCTAAAAAGCCATCTCGCAGACATTCTACAAATTCTCTCTCTTGAGATCCAGTGCCGACCTGATTTTCCCTATCCACTCGCATGTTAAAATCCCCAACAATTATCATAACACCGCCCTTCTGACAAGCCTTTTCTATTTCCTGTTGTAATTTCTAGTCCACATCACTGTAGCTGTTTGGAGGCCTATAAATAACTGCCATCAGGGTCCTTTTACCCCTGCGATTTCTTAGCTCAACCCATAAAGATTCTGCACCTTCCAATCATATACCACCTCTTTCTAATGATTTAATATCATTTCTTACCAATAAAGGCACGCCTCCCCCTCTGCCTACCTTCCTATCCTTCTGATACACCGTGTATCCTTGGACGTTCAGCTCCCAGAGACATGCATCCTTTAGCCACGTCTCTGTGATGGCCACAATATCATACCTGGTACTAGAATGACCAACAAATTCTCTGATGCTCCTCCTGTCTCTATAAGAATGGAGCATTTCTGTCATCTCCAGTCTGTGAACTGACTCAGTTTGATTCTCTCCATTGGTATTATTCCCTGTTTCCACTGAGCTGCATGGGTGCCTGGCCCCACAGTAACTGAAACACTCTCACACAAATAGCCGGCAGTGCATTCCATGCACCCAAGACTCGCTGTGTAAAAAAAAAACTTACCCCTGACATCCCCTTGGTATCTATTTCCAAGCACCTTAAAACTATGTCCCCTCGTTTTAGCAATTTCAGCCCTGGGAAAAAAACCTCTGGCTATCCACACGATCAATGCCCCTCATCATCTTATATACCTAAAAATGGCTCTAAAGATAAACAAGGAAATTATACATTGCTTTAAGGATTTGTTAGAAGTATACAAAATTATGAGGGTATAGATAGGGTAAATGCAAGCAGCTTTTTCCACTGAGGTTGGGTGGGATGACAACCAGAGGTCATGGGTAAGTGGCGAAGGTGAAAATTTAACGGGAATATTTGGAAAAGCTCTGTACTGAAATGGTCATAAGAATGTGGAATGAGATGCCAGCACAAGTGGTAAATTTGAGCTCAGTTTCACCATTTAAAATACATTTGGACGGGAGCCTGGATGGTAGGGGTATGGAGGGCAATGGTCCTTGTGCAGGTAGTTGCATTAGACAGCTTAAATGTTTTTTCGGCATTGATTAGTTGGGCCAAATACCCTGTTTCCGTACTGAACTTCTCCATGTTTCTATGGCAGACTTGTTTGGAAGGGAAAAGGTAGGAATGACAGTGGAGCAGCAATGGCTGGAGTTTCTGGGAGCAATTTGAGAGCTGAGTGATTGATACATCCCAAAGAAGTGGAAGCATTGGAAAGGCAGGAAGACGCAACCGTGGCTGAAATGAGAAGCCAAAGTCAACGTAAAATCCAAAGAGAGGGCAAACAAAAGAACAAAAACTATTGGGAAGCTTTTAGAAATCAACAGACGATGATTTAAAAAGAAAGTCAGATGAGCTCAGGGCATGGAATTATGATATTGTAGTCATTAATGAGTCTTGATAGGACCCAACAGACTGAGCCATTTGGAGGAACAAAATATAAGGGGCCTCAATATCTCTTGAAAACCAAGGTTCCCTACACCAGTTACCTTTCAATTTTTATTTTTGCAGGCTCAGACGAACTTTACAACCCAAAATTTCACTTCTGAATGCCTCCCACTTACCAAATACCATTTCAAGTTCCAACTCCTTAAAGTACAGGATTACAAGCTGCAGCTGGATGCACATCTTGTAGGTGAGGGCATCAGAGACACTGGAGGTCTCCCCACCTTCCCATCAATGTCCCCTCTAATTTGTAATGACCAGTGTGCACACAAATCTTGTACTGTGCATTTTTTACCCAGTGACAAATTGAATTTTATATAGCGAGGTAGTCATTTTAACAGCTAGCAAATACTGTCAAAAAGAACTTTGATCTTCTCTGAGTTTGATCGAGTTCATCTGCACTCTCACACAACCTATGTAGCAGGCCTGTAATGGGTAATGAAGGATTTTCTCACCAGAGCTTTTGCACATTTTCCATACGTGATTTGCTTCCTAAATTATGCTTTAAAAAGGCAGATTTCCAAATATCACTCAGGTAACACCAGTTTCTGTATTGTACATAAATATTTCCCCTGAACCCTCCCCCAGGTGACTGACGGTGGTGAACTCATTGATGGCAATGCCAATGAATCTGAAGGGAAGGGCTGTATTCTGTCTCATTGGAGTCTGGCTCATTTGTGGTGTGAAAGCTACTTGTTGCCCAGGGCAAAGTTGTTTGATGTCATTATGTACGCACAGAGAATAGGTCAAAAACTGCTGGAGGATCTCAGCAGGCCAGGCAGCATCTATGGATAAGAGTACTAATGCTGAATTCATCCAGCATTTTCTGCGCGTTGCTTGAATTTCCAGCATCTGCAGATTTTCTCTTGTTTGTGATTGGAAGTAGAACAAAGGTGATTTTCTCACCTGCTGATGTAAAAGATTTTGTTCCCTTTCTCCGAGTTCCTAATTCTTGCATTTAGAAAGCTGGAGCTCAGCTCTGTCTTGAGAGATCCATCGGTTCCCATTCCCTCATCAGCCGGAAGCTCCCCGGGGCCCGTGTACGGATCGTGGGGCTGAGAGAGAGGGACGAGAGCAGGATTGTGCCCGGATTGCCAGCCATGGAGTCCGCAGCTGACAGCAATTGACCCTCAGTAGGCGTTGGAAAACCGCCCGGAGAAATGCTCTCACCTGCAGTCGATTGTTTGAAGTCTTTTGTATACTGCGCGCATGCGCGATTTTCGGGACCATCCGCAATCCTGACGCCTCCGCATTTGATCGGTGCTTCAGCGACGGCGAATATTTTAGCACAGGGCTTTATGGGTAATCACGGTGCCATTAAAGATTACTGCCAGCCCTGGTTCCACATCCATACCTCAGTTTTTTTTGTGTGTAGAGAAAAATCAGCAGCTGTTTCAACGTAGAAGCCGGTTCCCATAAATAATATACTCAATATCTACATGCATTCTGTGTATCGAATGCCAAAGTACAATCCTCTTGCAAATGCAGATATAAAACACAAGAGATTCTGCAGTTGCTGGAAATGCAGGGACGCACACACATAAAATGCTGGAGGAACTCTGCAGTTCAGGCAGCAACTGAGCAGAGAAGTACAGAGACTGGGCATGCTGAAGGGGCTCGGTCTAAACGTTGTTTATTTATTCCTCTCCACATTTGCTGCCTGATCTGTTGATTACCACCAGTAATTTGCAGAAATTACCACATTTTTTCGAACAACCAGTTTCCAAATGTTTCTGATTTTTCATATGTAGGCAGATTATGCTGGTCTGATTCCTATTCTTCCTCCTTATAAACTCCAGACCCCATCTCTCTCTCTCTCTGGAGCCTCAAAGCCCTGACTCAGGCTGGCAACTCCGGTTTCTGACTGCTCTATCAAACATTCACTTGCTAGTCTGCTGTCAGACTTCAGAGGCACATTCCAACAACCCAGCTGTCTGAGGCAGAGTCCTTTAAAACGAGCTGGTGCATTCAGAATTGGCTTTTGTCAGCAGAAGGTAGATGATAATTATGCGTATGATCAGTGGTGACGTGCAGGGATCTGTTCTGTGATCCCCTGTTTTTAGTTTTTTAAATAGATGATTTGTTTGAGGAAGTGGAAGCGTGGAATTTGTAAGTTTGCAGATGATATGGAGATTACTAGAGTTGTGGTTAATATAGAAGATTGTCGTAGCTTACAACAGGACATCGACAGGATGCGGAACAGGGATGAAAAGTGCCAGATGGGGTTCAACATGGAAAAGTGTGGAGTGATTCACTTTGGAAGGATGAATTTGATGGTTCTTCCTCCCTCCACTGACCTGTATGTCACCCTTGGGCGAGGCATTGCTCCTACTTAGCACAACCCCTCCCGCCACCCCGATCAGGGTGATGTGAAGCCATGGGATCTTATGAGTAGCCAGCGCGTGTCACAAGTTCTGCTAATGTGACCACTGACACCGGGCAGTCTGTCTCTGAACAGTACTGATAACGGCTGTCTCTGACCAGTACTGATAACAGCTGTCTCTGAAGAGTACTGATAACGGCTGTCTCTGAAGAGTACTGATAACGGCTGTCTCTGAAGAGTACTGATAACGGCTGTCTCTGAAGAGTACTGATAACGGCTGTCTCTGAACAGTACTGATAACGGCTGTCTCTAAACAGTACTGATAACGGCTGTCTCTGAACAGTACTGATAACGGCTGTCTCTGACCAGTACTGATAACGGCTGTCTCTGACCAGTACTGATAACGGCTGTCTCTGAACAGTACTGACAACGGCTGTCTCTGAACAGTACTGATAATCCCAACATCTTGAAAAGACACTGACCAGAAAGCAGCAATGGCAAACCAGCTCAGTAGAAAAATTGCTGAGCAATCAGTCATGGAAAGGCCACAACCACCTACATCATGTGACACGGCACATGGCGAACGAACGGACAAATATAAACTGGGACCTGCTGACTGTAAGTGATTTAGATGTAGAATTTATTAGGCGCATCTTAATGCAACATGTGTATTGTCCAACAAGCGGAAGGCCTGTACTGCATCGGGGGTTGGGTAATGAGCCCAGCCAGCAGACTGAACAGTGAACAGAGCACCTCCCACCCTGTCACTATTTCCACCTTCCCACCTCCCCCTCACCTGGATCCACCTCTCACTCCCCAGCTCTTGCCCCATCCCCACCCCTGACCTCTTTTCTTGGACTATTTCCCGTCCACTCTCAGTCCAGAGGGAGGGTCTCTTTTACAATAAAAAGCCAGGCATTGACTCTCATTCCTTTATCGAAGTTCCATTACAGTCTATACCTTTCTCCATTTCTAGCCACTCCTGTGACATGATGTTGATTCAACTATCCATACTGCTGATGAGGTGTACACTGCCCACCCGACCCTCCCACTCCCACGGGTGACGAACCTTAAACTGTGGCCCTTCCCCACCGGGCCCTTGCGGTGGCTGCACTGAGTTTCAGTGCGTCCCTCAGCACGTACTCCTGCAGCCGAGAATGTGTCAGTCGGCAGCATTCTCCCATGGACATCTCCATGTGCTGGTAGGCCACAAAGTTTCGGGCCGACCAAAGAGCGTCTTTCACCGAGTTGATGATCTGCCAGCAGCACCGGATGTTGGTCTCCCTGTGCGTCCCCAAGAGCAGCCCATAAATCAGGGATCCTCGGTTACTCAGCTGCTGGGCATGAGTCTCGATACCGTCCTGTCCATCCTGCTCCACACCCTCTCTGCGAACTCAGTGTACAAGATGTGGTTCACAGACTCCTCCTCATTGCAGTCCTCCCGTGAGCAGCAGGGTGCGGAGACGACGCTCCGGGCGTACAGGAGGGATCTGACTGGGAGGGCCCCTCTCACCGCCAGCCAGGCGAGGTCCTGGTGCCTGTTGGCGATGAGGCATTTTGCCAGATGAACTGGACGGTCTGCTCAGGGAACCACCCCACTGTGTCCATCACGTCCTTCTCCCGCGGAGCCTGCAGGACACTACATGCCGACCACTGCCTGGTGGCCCTGTGGTCAAAGGCGTTCTCCTGGAAGAACTTCTCTACGTAGGACAGGTATGCCGGCAATGACCAGCTGGCAGAAGGCAGATTATTATCAAAATGGAGTCAAGTTAGGAAAAGGGGAAACACAATGAGATCTAGGTGTTCTTGTACATCAGTCACTGAAAGCAAGCATGCTAGTACAGCAGGCAGTGAAAAAAGCTAATAGCATGCTGGCCTTCATAACAAGGGGAATTGAGTATAAGAGCAAAGAGGTTCTTCTGCAGCTCTACAGGGCCCTGGTGAGACCACACCTGGAGTACTGTGTGCAGTTTTGGTCTCCAAGTTTGAGGAAGGACATTCTTGCTATATTGAGGGAGTGCAGCGTAGGCTCACAAGGTTAATTCCTGGGATGGCGGGACTGTCATATGTTGAAAGATTGGAGCAACTGGGCTTGTATACTCTGGAATTTAGAAAGCTGAGAGGGGATCTTATTGAAACATATAAGATTATTAAGGGATTGGACACGCTGGAGACAGGAAGCATGTTCCCGCTGATGGGTGAGTCCAGAACCAGAGGCCACAGTTTAAGAATTAGGGTAGGCCATTTACAACGGAGTTGAGGAAAATCTTTTTCCACCCAGAGAGTGGTGGATATATGGAATGCTCTGCCCCAGAAGGCTGTGGAGGCCAAGTCTCTGGATGCTTTCAAAAAAGAGATGGATAGAGCTCTTAAAGATAGTGGAATCAAAGGTTATGGGGATAAGGCAGGAACTGGGTACTGATAGTGGATGATCAGCCATGATCACAGTGAATGGTGGTGCTGGCTCGAAGGGCCGAATGGCCTACGCCTGCACCTATTGTCTAAATGTCTGAAATGCTGTGAAGAAGGCCTAACAATACCCAATTTTTGTTCTATTACACAATAAAAATGAAGAGATTTGCATCTTTATACCTTGGTCATCAAGTAACAGAGTCTCTGGCTTGATGCCCCTGTGTGTAATTCCATTGCTGTGAAGATATTCCTGAAAGTAGGCAAAGACAAATATAAATCAGGTATTCTGAACTTACATCTTTTTCTAATTCTCCAAGCCCACAAAATATCAATCGTAGAAATGGAACAGATTTCTGGCAGAATTAGTGACACTAATAAGTCAGATACAATTGCTGGACAATCGGTTCAGAGAATATTTTGTGACTTAATCTGGGTGCACACTAGACTTCCAGTGCCGATATGAAAGTTGAGTATGAAGGCTGGCCTGGAAGAATGATGAAGCTTCTGAAGATGCTTTGGGAGGTCACCCATCCATGAACAGCATTTTACTGTCAAAGGGAACTATGGTGAGCTCCAAAATTGATCTCATTTGAAAATTGGGACAAAGCACTGTTAACCTCCTTACTGCTGGTTATAGTGCTAGTTCAATTCTGGCAGACAAAGCTCTTCGAGAGCAAACATGGGCAGGTCAATCCATCTATGATCATGCTCAGTAATGCACGTCGAAATAGAGAAAACTGCTGCTGCACGTCATAAACACTCACTTAAAACAAAGGGATAAATGATGAGGAGCACTTACCACTCCAGCTATCAGCTGCTGGAAAAACCCATCAGCATCTGCCTCGGGCATCCCCACGTCAGGCTCTGTGGGAAGGCAGATCACATTAATCAAAGGCTGAACTTGGGATCAGTTCGCAAATCATTAATATTGTCTGAAATTATGTCATTTTACATCATGCTTAAATTTAATCTCAAATCCCAGGCCTCATTTCACTCAGGTGCCCAAGTAGATGGATTCTCCAACATGCCCTATTTAGACCACAGACCAAAAAACCTAGGACAACTGAAGCAGCTTACATACTGAACTTTAAAGCCTGTCCTACTTTGTCCCCGTAACATCTGGAAATGTATTATGTACAACTTCAGATGTTCCATTTCTCCCAGAATTTAGTTTTCTGGGTGTTCTATAGGGAGAATGTCTGGGAGTGGATGCCAGCTTTTTCCAGCTCAGGACACAAAGGTGCAGTTACTAAAGAACCCACACAAGTATATCTGTAAAAGTGACAGCAACAGTATAACCAAAATTATTAAAATTAGCCAATCCGTATACAAAATATCTTTAACCCTTTCCCCCCTCACCCCAAACTTCTCCATTTTAAACCCTAAGTTTAAGCACAGATCCTACCTACTCTATCAAAGAGCTCTCCTCCACTGCAATACTCCAAAACCAAGTATTGGATATGGGCCTCGACGATGCCCATAAAAGCCGACAGTTTTTTCATGGTTCAACATCTTATTGATGCAGATTTCTCTCTTGATGTTATCAGGGTAGTCACGAGCATGTGTGGTGTCCACTTTCTTCACTGTCACTGCTTCCTCTGTTCATCGACTAATTGCCAGTTGTACCCTGTGATCAAATACAAAACCGTTGTCTACATTGCAAAACTTCTGAATGCTCCATTGAGTTAAATGTATCAGAAACAGAGCATGAGCCAAATGGCTCTTCATCCCCGCTTCCCCATGCAATAAGATCATTATTGATCTGGTTTTGGCCTCAACACCACTTTCCAACTCTCTCTCTGCACCTGTAGATTTCCATGTAGTTCATATGCCTGCAATATATTGTATATTCTATGGCTCTACCACAACTCTTAAAGTGGAGAATTCCAAAGGATCACAACCTGCAGAAGAAATTCCTCTTCAGCTCCTGATCAATGGGAAACCAGTTACTCAAACTATATCCCATTTTCTCGATATCCTCACTTGGAGAAACAACCTCTCAGCATCTTGTCTGACAACACCCTCAGAATCTTGCTTCAGTAAGATCACCTCTCATTCTTCCCTACTCGCTCACCCCTCACCCCCATACGTGAATCCCGATTCAAATATATCCTTCCTTAAAGACGAGATCTAAACTGTACACAGATCGCCAGGTGTTGTCTCACGAGCTCCCAATAAATTTGCTACATAACATCCTTACCTTTGTTTTCCATAATCCTTACGATAACCTACACACCACTCTTGTGTGCTAGAGATTGAGTTTGCACTGCAACATTCTCTAATCACCTCTCTATTTAACCATCAAGTTTTTCATTCTTCCTTCCAGGGCAGGCAGGCAACTTCATATTTTGTTCTACGCTATATTTCAAAGGCCACCTTTCTGCTCGTTCACTTAACCTGTGCTTATCACGTCGCAGGCTCGTGTACTCTGCATCACCGGATAAGCCAGGTTGGAAACGGTATTCTCACTGTTAGAACCAAATACCAAATTCATCTATCTGCATTTTAAAGCAATAGTCAAACACTGATTTCAGCTAACAGTAGAAGTGAATTCAGGAATTTGCTGCACATCAGCTTTTAAACATCTTAATGGGAACTGAACGTACAACAAACCTGCCCTTTCTGTAACATTTTTTTTTACAAAAGGCCAAAATGAAATAAAGCGATACAACATACGGAGGATGGAAACACGAGGAAATCTGCGGATGCTGGAAGTTCAAGCAACACACACAAAAATTGCTGATGAACGCAGCAGGCCAGGCAGCATCTATAGGAGGAGGTACAGTCGACGTTTCAGGCTGAGACCCTATGTCAGGACTAACTGAAAGAAGAGATAGTAAGACATTATCCATTAGGCCACACGGTTGTGTTATTTGCGAAAGGCCGAGGGGGGAAATGGGGAACATGCTGACTGCTGCGAGGAGTTTCCACGTGTGAAATGGTTTCCTGACCAAGATAAAAGTACTCACATGCAGGGATTTCATCCCAGGTGAACATTCGACCATTGTTGCTAATATCTCTCCATTCATTCTTGCTTTGGGATGTTCTCTTAAATTCAATATTCTCTTTCTGTCACACAGAAAGGAACTCTAAAAGGCACACACCACTATCTTTTGCGGCTGCGTTATATTGTGGGATTGGAATAAGTGAAAATGGTCCACCACATTAAATACATTATTGATAGAGTGAACTCGATCTCTTTTTTAGGTATTTCAGCCGTTGGTCTGGTATTACAGAAACAAGCAGCCACGTGAATGTAAGCAACACACATAAAAGTTGCTGGTGAACGCAGCAGGCCAGGCAGCATCTCTAGGAAGAGGTGCAGTCGAAGTTTCAGGCCGAGACCCTTCGTATCTCTAGGAAGAGGTGCAGTCGAAGTTTCAGGCTGAGACCCTTCAGACGAAGGGTCTCGGCCTGAAACGTCGACTGCACCTCTTCCTAGAGATGCTGCCTGGCCTGCTGCGTTCACCAGCAACTTTTATGTGTGTTGCTTCAATTTCCAGCATCTGCAGAATTCCTGTTGTTTGCCATGTGAATGTGTCGGGTAAGCGTTAGGATGTTCAGATCTGCGGCTGCGCACAGCCGGGTGTGCCCTTCAGCGCGTCATAATGTGGTAGCTATCGGATTATTGCATTTGCCCAAAACACGGAAAATCGTCATTCTCGAACCAGATGGCAAATTCTTATAATATCTGTTTACGAAATCGAGCAATATGATAACAAAGCTATTGAAATTTTATTTAATACAACATAAATTTATCTCATTTTACAAAACATTCACAGTTTCTCCGAGTTACAGAGCACGGATTCCATACTTATGCCACAGCAAGTCAATAGCGTTTACGGTGCCTGCATTAGTTATTTCCATGTTTCCCGTGTTTGGCACAAATCTCTCTAAACTTTTCTTATCCACGTCCATGAATTCTGGTAAGCACGGCAAGCAAAGTTAATTGACATAGAATCTGAACACAAATGTTTTGACGATAAGTAGAGTCTGTAAGTGCTCTGAAGAAATTGAGAACTTAGAAACAAGAGAGAGTAGAGCAGATGAGGTGGCTGAGAGGTTAAGGCGATGGACTGCTAATCCATTGTGCTCTGCACGGCTGGGTTCGAATCCCATCCTCGTCGCGACATGTTTATCTGGGAGTCTCTTTGTTGAATCTGTCACTTTAAAACATCCAAGCTCCAACTTCTGTCACAGGGACGCCAGACGGTTTGTTATATAAGTCATGAAAAACAACATTCATCATTAGTTTACCGCCAAATTTGGCCTCAATGCCACAAGATATACTGTAGGAGCAGGATTAGGCTATTCATCTCATCGATGTTTCTCCGCTATTCCATCATGGCTGAGGCCTCACCTTGGGTATTGTGAACAGTTTTGGGTCCCTCGTCTCAGAAAATATGTACTAGCTTTGGAGAGAATCAAGAGGAAATTCACCAGGATGATTCCAGGAATGAAAGGGTTATCATACGAGAAACATTTGATGGCTCTGGGACTGTACTCGCTAGAATTTAGAAGGATGGGAGGGGGATCTAATTGAAACTATTCAAATGTTGAAAGAACTAGACAGAGTAGATGTGGAAAAGATGATTCCCATGGTGGGGGAGTCTAGGACAAGAGGGCACAGCGTCAGGATAGAGGGGCGCCCTTTCAAAACAGAGATGCGTAGAGATATCTTCAGCCAAAGGGTGGTGAATTTGTGGTATATATTGCCACATCCAGCTGTGGAGGCCAGGTCGATGGGTGTACTTAAGGCAGAGATTGGTAGGTTTCTGATTGGACATGGCATCAAAGGATACGGGGAGAAGGATGGAGACTGGAGTTCATGAGGAAAGGAAAAAAGGATCAGCCATGATTGAATGGCGGAGCAGACTCGATGGGCCAGATGGCCTAATTCTGCTCCTATGTCTTATAGTCCTGTGGTCATACATATTATCAGTCTCAACCCATTTCCCTTGCCTTCTCCTCGTCACATTTGACAACCTCATTACCTGTCCACCTCCTCAACCGCGGCTTTAAGTATGCCCAATTACTTGTCATTCACGGCTACCCGTGGCAATAAATTCCACAAACCCATAACTTCAAGCTACAGAATCTGCTTCTCTAAAGGGACGTCCTTATCTGAGGTTGTGCCTTCTGGCCCTCGACTCTAGCACTACATCAAAAACCTCTCCAGGTCCTTTCTAACTCGACCTGTCAATATTCGAAAGATTTCAATGAGATCCCCGACTCATTCTTCCAAATTCCAGCGACCAAAGCCCACGGTCTTAAATATTCCTCATACATAACTCTTTTATTCCGGGCATCATTATCGTGACGGCCCTCTGGACTCTGTCCAATGCCGGCACATCCGTCTTAGATAAGGACCCGAACCGTTCACCATATTCCAACTGCGGCCCCACCGAAACCTTATAAAGGCTCAGCATTACATATCTGTTTTTATTTTCTAGTTCTCTCGAAATAAATGCTGACACTGCATTTACCTTTCTTATATCTGTCTCAAACTGACAATTAACCTCTAAAGAATCCCGCACTAGGCCTCTGAACTCCTGTTACACCTCTTCTTTTCTGATTTGTCCCGATCAGAAAATAGTCATAATCAGAAAAAAGGGATACGAGAGGATCATGGGACAGGAGGTCCGGGAAGAAAGACAAGGGGGGGGGGGTTGTATCCCTTTTGCCTATCACCTGTCCAGCTCTTGGCTCCATCCCTCCTCCTCCTGTCTTCTCCTATCATTTTGGATCTCCCCCTCCCCCTCCAACTTTCAAATCCCTTACTCACTCTTCCTTCAGTTAGTCCTGACGAAGGGTCTCGGCCTGAAACATCGACTGCACCTCTTCCTAGAGATGCTGCCTGGCCTGCTGCGTTCACCAGCAACTTTGATGTGTGTTGCTTGAATTTCCAGCATCTGCAGAATTCCTGTTGTTTGCGTTTTTTAAAATCTACGTTTGAATTGTCTGCAAATTTGGCCGCAAAAGCACCAGTTTCATCAACCGGATTCATTGACATATGATGCCCTAATTCTGACTAGTCCCCTTTATTCTCACTGTCTGCCTCCACCCAGTCAGCCATTCGTCTATCTATGGCGGTATCTTTACTGTATTATGAGGAACGTTTATCTTTTTTAGCAGACTCCTGTGCTTCACTTTGTCAACGACCTTCTGAAAATCCAAGTAAACAACATTCAGTGACTCTCCTTTGTTTATTCTGCTCCAATTTATCTCTCAATATGTTTCGTTCCGCACTCCACAGACCCTCGATGGACAAGGGAGGGAACTGCTGCAGGCAGGCACAAGAGAGGGCGCGCTGAGGTCATAGTTCAGCTGTGGAAAATGCCTGAGAGGTCAAACACCCTGCTCTGAATTCAATAAAACAGCAGCCAGACCTGAGAAATAAGTGACCCAGTGAGTTTAATGTCGCTAGTCTTTCCATCACTTACTGAAGAGATGTATCTATCAGTTAAGTATGATGGATGCAAATTCATCCGCGGGAAATGGCCGTGATGTCATATGATTGGTGCTGTGATTTGGTTACCTACTGTTTCCAGTAAGAACGGTCATCTGAAGGGGAAGGGCGCGCCTATGTTGCTGTCGCCTTTGACCGGTAGTTATCTCTGGGAGTTGTAATCTCGGCACAGCTGCTACTTTGCCGATTGCTGTAATGGTGCAACTGGGTGCAACTGTTGAAGACAGTTTTATTATCGGGCTGACTCTGAGACCAGTGCGGCTCCAGGCAGCTGGGTCAAAGTTAAAACCAGGAGAGGGAAAATGTCTCGTGTTCAAAAGGGGAAAAAAATGAAAAATGTGTAATAGTTCATGATATTTCACAGCGTCCTTCCTTCTGCTGCCTCTGAGTAATACCTCCACAGCGGTCTTCGTCCTGAGCTGTGACTGGAGTTTATAGTGTGACAACAAACTGGTCCCAAGCTGAAGAATAAATCGAAGCGCCGACACCAACCGAATCGAACCAACTGCAGGTTGCAATTCCTCTCTGCAGTAGACAATTTTTTCCAGAGAAAACGTGGCCACTGCTATGGTGCTCTGAATTAATAATTTTTGACTCGGAACACATGTTACAAAGACTCATTGATGTAAAATGAGTATTTGCGTGTTTGAAGAAAAGCGTGATGAAACAGGGTGTAGCGTAAAGGGTGAAGTTCAGGTTATGAGTGTGTTATTATCTGAAGGTGTGTTCAAGGTGTGTTTACCTACTGTTACGGTTCATAAAATTTTAAAGAGTTTATTCGCTGAAGCAGGTCTAAGGTCGCTGATACCACAGAACACATTGACAAATGAAAGATCCAGCTAATTTTATGTTCAGGAGTTTTCTATCGACCTCTGACGCAGAACGGTAAGTGTATGTATAAAATAAATTAGACATCAGGGAAATTCACAGGCGAGAATGGTCGTAATTTGATATGATTGCTGCTGGGATATGGTAACGTGTTTCCAGTGAGTGAGTAGTAAAGTGAAGGAGAAGGGGGTTCTTAATCTGCTGTCGACTTTGACCCGTAGCTATCTGGGAGAGATGGTAATCTCGGCATGTTTCTCCCCAACTGGCCCATTATTCCAACAGACCACCATCAGACAACTGCTAAAGCTGGCTGTATAAACGGGCTAACTTTAAGATCAGCGCAAGTCTACGCGATGGGAAAGCAGTTAAGTCTGGAGAAAGGAAGGATCCAGTGTTCATAAAAATATATATATTCCAAAGGCAAAATATATGATCACACCTAACAGAGTTCTTCCGTCTGCGGTGCCTGTGCAGTAAACACGCAGCGGTCTTTGCCCTGAGCTGTCACTGGAGTTTATAGTCTGGCAATAAACTGGGCCCAGGGTGAATAATAAATCAAAGCGCCGACACCAACCGAATGGAACCAGGATGCGGGTTGTGATCACTCTCTGGAGCAGATCAAATTTTCCAGTGGAAGTTACTCATTGCAATTGTGCACTGTCGTAGTAGCTCGGATTGGAACCGTATGTTAGAAATGCGCATTCAAGCGATACAAATGCTTTAACATGAGCGTTGTGGAACAGGATGTGGCGTTACGTGCTGAAAAGTGTGCTGTTTAGGTTTATGAGCGTGTTATCAACTGACCCTTGCTCAGGGTGTGTTCCCTCACGGTTAGGGCACATAAAATTCAGCTCAAACACGAGGAAATCTGCAGATGCTGGAAATTCAAGCAACACACATCGAAGTTTCTGCTGAACGCAGCAGGCCAGGCAGCATCTCTCGGAAGAGGTACAGTCGACGTTTCAGGCCGGGACCCTTCGTCAGGACTAACTGAAGAAGGAGCTAGTAAGAGATTTGAAAGTGGGAGGGGGAGGGGGAGATCCAAAAAGATCCAAAATAAAATTCAGCTGCTTCGATAGGCTGGGACCAGACTCAGGAGTTGAGCACGAGGTAAGAACAGAGACTATACGGGGAAAAGTCACGGTGTTTCAATGCGCCCACTCGTCGCGGCAATGCGTCTAGTGTTACTACCAGATCAATACGGTCTCTAAAATCGCACGGCTTGTTGGATCTGGTTTTTTCTGTATGCGTTTTTTTTTATTTTAGCAATAACGGGGTACAGCAGGCAACGGTATTTAATACAAACTTTCTCCAAGTAAATTCACTGGCTGTTGACAAAAACATACCGAAGTGCAGACACGGTGGGCGCTTTATTATGTTCGTTCTGTACCTAATGAAGTGGAAACTGAGTGTATGTTCGGGACCTTCTGCTACTGTTGCTCGTCCAGTTCAATGCTCGGTATGTTACCCGTTCAGTGATGCTGCACTGCACACTACTTTTATAACTTGTGCATATTTGATTTGCTGCCGGTTTCCTATCAGACTGAATCAGTCTGGCCAATCCCCTTGATCTCTCTCATTAGAGCGGGTTCTCGCCCAGATAACTGCCTGTTTCCGCCTGGCCGGTCTCCCTGATCTCTCTCATTAGGGCGATGTTCTCGCACACTTGATTTGTTGTTTTTTTTTTGGCTTTTGTTTTTTGCACGATTCTCTGTAAACGGAACAATTTGTGCGTGAATGTTCCAGGAGCTGAATAGTTTCTGAGATATTGGCACCAACAATCCTCCCACGGTCAAAGACGTTTGGATCACTTTTGTTCCCCATCTTGAAGTTTCCCCTGAACACCCTTCATACGTATTGACCATGCCTGCATGTTTTTACGTTTTGAGCTGCAGCCACATGACTCACTGGATCGCATTGACGAGCTGGTATACATATCCACCGAATAGAGTGGCTAATGGTTGTATTTCCTATTCAGACGGCCCTCCCCTATCTCTAATATGAGCATTTATGAGATCTGGACCTAATTACTCCCGATGCCCCTGTTTTCAAAAACATAGCCAATTAACGGTCCAATTCTGTGCCAGGCGTCGCGGCATAAAACCATAAGATATAGGAGCAGAAGTAGGTCGTTCAGCCCCTCCATTCTGCTTCGCCATTCAATCGTGCGCGGCTCCACTTCATCCACTCACGCCCACTCCCCCGCTTTCACCCCAAACCCTTTAATGCCCTGGCTAATCAGGAACCTGTCTATCTCTGCCTTAAATACACCCAGTGACTTGGCCTCCATAGCCGCTTGTGGATTTCCACAGATTTACCACCCTCTGATTAAAGTAATTTCTCTGCATCTCAGTTTTTTTTAGTTTTTAAAGGACGTCCTTTAATCCTGAAGTCATGCCCTCTTGCCCTAGCATCCCCTACAATGGGAAGTAACTTTGTCATATCTAATCTTTTCAGTCCTTTGAACATTTGGAATGCTTCTATAAGATCCCCCCCCCTCATTCTCCTGAACCCCAGGGAATACAGCCCAAGAGCTTCCAGACGTTCCTCCTACAGTAACCCTCTCATTCCTCGAATCATTCTACTGAATCTTTTCTGAACCCTGTTCAATGTCAGTATATCCTCTCTATCATAAGAAGCCCAAAATTGCACAATACTCTAAGTGTGGTCTTACGATTGCCTTATAGAGCCTCAACATCACATCCCGGCTCTTATATTCTACACCTCTAGAAATGAATGCCAACATTGCATTCACCTTCTTCACAACCGACTCAACCTGCAGGTTAACCTTTCGGGCATCTTGCACAAGGACTCCCAAGTTTTTGGCATCCCTGCATTTTAATGCTTTCCCCATGTAAATAACAGTTTGCCAGTTTATTTCTTCCACCAAAGTGCATGATCATACACCTTCCAACATTGTATTTCATTTGCCAATTCATTGCCTATTCCCCTAAATATCTAAGTCTCTCTGCATGCTCTCTGTTTCCTCAACACTACCCATTCCTCCGTCTACTCTTTTTTTTCTGCCGACCAGCCAGTGCTCCATCCATACTAGTAACTTCCCTGTAATTCCATGGGCTTTTATCTTGCTAAGCAGCCTCATGTGCGGCACCTTGTCAAATGGCCTTCTGAAAATCAAAGTACACCATTTCTACTGCATCTTCTTTGTATACCCTGCTTGTAATTTCTTCAAAGAACTGCAGGATCTTCCTTTCAGGAAACGATGCTGGCGTTGGCCTGTCTTGTCATGTGGCTCCAGTACGCTGTAATCTCATCCCTAACAATCGATTCCAACAACTTCCCAACCACTGATATCAGGCTAACAGGTCTACAGTTTCCTTTCTGCTGCCTCCCACCCTTGTTAAGTAGCGGAGTAACATTTGCAATTTTCCATTCACCCGGTACAATGCCAGAATCTACCGATTCTTGAAAGATCATCGTAAACGCCACCGCAGTCGCTAGAGCTGCTTTCTTCAGAACCCGTGGGTGCATTCCATCAGGTCCAGGAGATTTATCCACCCTCAGACCATTAAGCCTCCTGAGTACCGTCTCAGTCGTAATTTTCGCTGCAGGAACCTCACTTCCATGACACTTTTGAATGTCCGGTGTACTGCTGACGTCCCGGTGAATTAATCTGAGCTCACTAATCCGATCAAAACCGAATACAGTAACTGCTTGGGGTGCGGTGGGAGGGGGGGGGGGAGTGGAGAAGCGTATCGACTGACAAACCCATCTTTTTGTTTCTGATTATCAAGTGGAAGTAATATTTACTCCGGAGTGCACGTTTACCCACAAAAACAATAACGGACTCAAAGAGATCCGAATCGGGAGACCCAGTACAAGGTAGGTTACTGAGAAATATATATTTAGTCACAAAACAAGAAATTTGAGAATGTTGGAAATCCAGAGCAACACACACAAAACTCAGCAGGTCAAGCAGCATCTCGGGAGATGAATAGAGAATCAACGTCCGGATGAAAAGCCCCGGATCTGAAACGTCGACCGTAATATTCCTGTCCATAGAAGCTGCCTTATCTGCTCAATTCTTCCAGAAGTTTGTGTGTGCTGCTCTCTAACTTTCGGTGAAGGTATTCCTATGAAATACAGTTATCTCACCGTTGCACGCAACTGTTCAATAAACTTCAGATATTGCCGAATTGTTGTCCGGGTAACTAAGAAACACGTGGCCTTAAATGTATTATTTCTCTGTTCGGTTGTTTGTGATGAGGGTCTCCCTTGATTGTCTGCGAGCTGCAAGGAGAGTTATTCACACAACACCAACACCACCGCAACGAGTCCGCACGGCGCCCCTATCCCCAGACCGCGTGTCGCCCCGATCCCCAGGTCAGTGATCTTATCAAGGTCCGGTGACTGCCACTCGGCAGTCAGAGTGTCATCTCGGGTGCAGACGCAATGAAGCGAGATAAGGGACGTATCGAGGTTATGCTCCATGCTGTTAGTTTCGTACTCTATCTAATAAAACATTGAAGATTGTCGCATTAGGGAAATCGAATGGTATTCCAATAGTCTTGCTTAATTTTGCAGGATTTTTTTTACAGGCAATTGAGGAAATTCTTATCCATTAAATAATTAAAATAAATCTTCGGTGAGGGAAATGTGAAACGTAAACAGAGTATACTGGAAGTTTTCAGCAGATTGGGGAACAGCTGTGGACTGGCTCAATTCTGATTATGGTCCCTCGACCTGAAAAAAAGTATTACACCGTCTGTCTTGTTGAATAATTCCAGCATTTAAAATTATTTTGAAGATGTTTTTGTAAAACTTGCTGTATTGGATGTAACGATCCAATGGTAACCAGATGATATGCTCCAATAAATCCTGAACGAAATTTAGGCGCTGAAGACCTGCCAGTGAAAATATAGTGGTTTAAGGCAAGACGTCGTGATGCTGTACGCGGGACTGGCTTTCCACATTGCCTGAAACAAGATATGTAGTCTTGCCAGTGACGTCAATACTTCGTAATTTAAAAAAAAATGGAAGGAGACTCTGAGAATCAGGTGTGATGGAGAAATGTGTACAATTTGGCGAAGTGAGGAATAGATGTGCCAAGGTCAGCAGAAGTGTTTGAGCACTCGCTGCTGTACCAGATGTCCTTTGATCACCATAGCGCCACTAGTGGTCGGAGGGCACAAGCTGTATGTGTTTCCTGCTCAGGACCTCCAACCTGCATTGCCATTCTGTTGACTTGACAAGCCAGTGTGACACCTCACTCTTGCTCATGTCACGGGATTGCCTGGAAAAGCACGGGCATCTCATCCAGTCATCCGGCCATAAAGTATCTTCCAGAAGTTGTCTGGGTGTGTGCAGAAGGATCAAGCCATATCATGATTTCATTGGAAAGGACTATGTTTTTGGCAGTATGTTGTTCGGTACGCATATCAGCTTCCTCCTTTATACCTAAATTAATACTTGACCCTACTCTTGATTTTGTTTCTTGCAGAGAACCAGAATCTGTTAACACCCGTCTTCACAATGGCTGATGGAGCCGGCGAGGGACGAGACTCAGTGGCGTCAACATCAGAAAAACACCCGGGTACGCAGCAAAGTGGCCAGTCGTATATTTGTTATTCGTATTGTATCTGCCAGGTATTTCTCAACTTCCCAGAGAAGATTAAATCTGTCGGCAGCCTGTCTCTTCGATTCTCGCCTTCCATCCAGATTTAGGTCATTCGGAAACATGGAGATGTTTCATTTATTTTCCTCGTGGAAATAGCCTTTCTGAATAACTCGGGTCCTGGCATTGATTCCGGTGGTACCACCCTTCACTCATTGCCATTCGGAAAACAATCAATTTATGCCTAATCTATGTAATTCGACCAACAAATTCGTGTCCGTATCATTACTTTATCCGCAACCCCTCGTGGTTTACGCTTGCCTGATAATCTGTAATACGTGATTTTACTGAAAATCCTAATATTCTACATTCACTGGTCTCTCCTTATATATTCTGCTAGTTGCATCCTCAAAAGTATTGCAAGGGGTTAAGCCAGTGTGATTTCTGTTTCACAAAGCATTGTTGAATTTGTTAGGCCTTTTGAATTTTCTCCTGATACAGCTTCTACAATGGCCGAGAATTGTTCACATCACTGATGTCAGGCTAAGCAAAATACTGTTCCTAATCTTCGTTTTAACTTCTACTTTCACAGACCTGTGTAATGTTAACCACCTCAAACCATTCATTCAGCTCAAGAAGTAGGTAAATGCAGGTGGGATTAATGAGAATTGAAATATACTGAAGTCGATCTAAGGTGCAACTGCACGCAATACTCCAAACAAGACCTCACGAACGACTCATACAGCTCCAATTTCTCTACTCAGTAGCTAGGTTAACAAAATTAAATGTTCCAGGACTCTCTTTAATACCCTGTCTCCACGTGACGCCACTATCAATTAATTAAATTCCTTGGAGTTGGCTCTATATTTCTCAGTGCCATGTCTTTCGCTGTGTAAGTCCTTCCCTGATTTGTGCTTCAAAATGGTAACACCTGTGTGTGTCTATTTCTGATTGTGTTTGGTAACATGGTGCACCGACCTTAGGTTCTAGATGGAAAGATGTTGAGCAATAAAGGTTCGATAATGTCTTTAGTTTCCTTCGCTTCGCTCCACAGGTCCGAGCTCAGTAATCACCGAGCTCCTGGCAAACTGGAACGATTTCAAGCTTCTGCAGTTGATTGACTTCTACCGGGACAGGCTGGAGCAGGCGATGGAAGGAGTGGTGCACGGAATGAGCCTGGCGTTAACGTTCGAGAATCAGTTCAGTGAAGAGGAACATCGGGTAAGTGAGCGAGAGAATGGGTTTGAATGTTCACACATCATAGGTGTCCAAAATTTGACTCATCGGATATTAAAGCAGATAAATGAACAACTGGGAAATAAATACTGAATATACAGTGGCATGCAAAAGTTTGGGCACCCTTGGTCAAAATTTCTGTTACTGTGAATAGTTAAGCGAGTAAAAGATGACCTGATTTCCAAAAGGCATAAAGTTATAGATGACACATTTCTTTAATATTTTAAGCAAGTGTTTTTTTTTTTTTTTAAATTTCCATCTTTTACAGTTTTAAAATGACAAAAAAGGAAAAGGGCCCGAAGCAAAAGTTTGGGCACCCTGTATGGTCAGTACTCAGTAACACCCCTTTTGGCAAATATCACATTATATAAACGCTTTCTGTAGCCAGCTAAGGGTCTTTGAATTCTTGTTTGGAGGATTTTCGCCCATTCGTCCTTGCAAAAGGCTTCTAGTTTACTGAGATTCTTGGTCCGTCTTGCGTGCACTGCTCTTCTGAGGTCTATCGACAGATTTTCGATGACATTTAGGTCGGGGGACTGAAAGGGCCATGGCAAAACCTTCAGCTTGCACCTCTTGAGGTAGTCCATTTTGTATTTTTGAGGTGTGTTTAGGATCATTATCCTGTTGTAGAAGACAGACGGTGTGATGTTTGCTTCCAGAAATTTGCTGGTATTTAATCAAATTCATTCTTCCCTCTACCAGTGAAACGTTCCCCGTGCCACTGGCTGCAACACAAGCCCAAAGCATGATCGATCCACCCCCGTGCTTAACAGTTGGAGAGCTGTACTTTTCATGAAATTCTGCACCCTTTTTTCTCCAAACATACCTTTGCTCATTGCGGCCAAAAAGTTCTATTTCAACTTCATGTTTCCAAAATGCACTAGGCTTGTTTAAGTGTTCCTTTGCAAACTTCTGACGCTGAATTTTGTGGACGCAGAAAAGGTTTTCTTCTGATGACTCTTCCATGAAGGTCATATTTGTGCAGGTGTCGCTGCACAGTAGAACAGTACACCACCACTCCAGAGTCTGCAAAACTTTCCTCAAGGTCTTTTCCAGTCAAACGGGGTTTTGATTTATCTTTCTAGCAATCCTACGATCAGTTCTCTTGAAAGCTTTCTTCGTCTTCCAGACCTCAACTTGACCTCCACCGTTCCTGTTAACTGCCATTTCTTAATTACCTCATGAACTGAGGAAACGGCTACCTGAAAACGCTTTGCTATCTTCTTATAGCCTTCTCCTGCTTTGTGGGCATCATTTATTTTAATTTTCAGAGCGCTAGGCAGCTGCTTAGAGAAGCCCATGGCTGCTGATTGTTGGGACAAGGTTTGAAGATTCCGGGTATTTATAAAGCTCTGAAATTTGCATCACCTGGTCTTTCCCAACGATGATTATGAACAATCCATAGCCCTAACAAGCTAATTAAGGTCTGAGACCTTAGTAAAAGTTATCTGAGAGCTCAAATCTCTTGGGGTGTCCAAACTTTCACATGGTGCTCCTTTCCTTTTTTTCACTCTAAAATTGTACAAAACAAAAATAATACACTAATCTTGTTTAAAATGTTGAAAAGAATGTTTCATCTTTAACTTCATGTCTTTTGGAGATCAGTTCATTTTCTACTCACTTAACGATTCACAGTAACAGAAATTTTGACCAGGGGTGCCCAAATTTTGCATGCCCTGTACAATCACAAAATTATGAATCTGCACCGATGACAGAAAAGGGGTGAAAATATCCCCCGGGCTGGTGGGTGATTGCTCATTTTCACAGCGAGGGAAGTGGGTAACTGTTGTATAGACTTAACATAATGGACATTAAATAGAAATATGATACGGTATTTCGGTTTAGGACGATCGCAGAGCGTGACCGTAGGATTTCAGTGAAAACCTGGGCATCATCTGTGGGTGTCACAGGAACTCGACAGTGTTCTCTTTTGGGTGGAGGTGCTTGTGTTATAATTTGTAACTGCAAACTGTGTCTTTCGTGGTACACTACCATGTTGTGATGTTGTGATGTAATCACTGAAGAAACGCCACCAGAAAAGAAAATGGAAATACAGTGGGTGCCAGTCGCCGTCATGTTGGATACTGGCAGACTGAGAAGATTAATCGCATCATCTTTTCTGTAACTTCTCTGAGACTGAACACGTGCTATAAAAAAAGCTTCTTGACTTCTTTGTTCATCTGCTTTATGATAAATCATATTTTATGATTTCTTATTGACTGTCAAATCTGATGAGGAATTATTTATGGGTTGGAATCATTGTAACAAAGTGGTCACAGACCAGCCAGGATCTCATTGACTGGTGGGCCAGGTTCACGGTGAATGCCCCTCTCTGTGCTCTGCTCTGAATGTACAGCCCATCTCCAGAGAGGATCGGCATCCGGCCGTGTGATCCCGATAAAGGGTACATCGCTTACTTCGCATTCTCTGTGAATCTGGCAGTCCCCAATATGTTCATTTCTGCACCTCACAGAAAATCTCTGATCTCGCTGATAAGGGAGAGTTGGTGGATGGTTCTAAACTCCTCTTGAGCCTGGTGATTGAGAGAGGCTCCCGCGCCCGGAGGGTGATGTGGGAATCGTTTGTGAAAATGCGGAATGGCGTCCCAAAGTTGGACAAAATACTTAAAGAAATACAGGAATATGGTGAGATAATAGTAGAGATTAATGTCAATTCGGATTCAAACAATGCACACTTTATAATTCAACACATCTGATTTCACCAAACTGTTTAAAATTAAACAGGTTGTGCACCGTACGAGCGATCAGACCCCGCTCAAGGTTTACGGGAGATCCCCAGTGAGCTGAAAGGTAGGTGAAGAAAATGCTGTTTCCACCAACCGCTGACACTTGCGCAGAACGGTCATGTTGATGAGTCATGGGGGTTTGACCAGGTAAATGTCATCACTGTGACACAGTACATACTAAGGCACATAGAAACATCGTCTCCTGGAGGAAGAGTTTTCAGAGGACATAATGAGGAACGAGGCTGAGAGTCGGGACTTGAGGAAAGGGGTGACTCCTCTCTGGTGCCTGGAACTACAGCTGCTTCCACCGGGGTCAGAGCATACGAAGGAGCAATCCGGTGGAGGGGAAATCTGGGAAACCTCTACACCCCAAAAGGTCGAAACCTCACCCTACCTGCCTCTCTCCCCCTTCCCCACTGCCGAACATCCCTCATCCTAATTCATTTCTCTAAACTCCGTCAGTCCCCGCAGATAATCAGTTCTTCAAGTTGGACATCGATTGAAGTTCTAGTCACAGAATACCAGCAACAGCTTCCCTTTAAACAGAAAACCAGGCCATATTCCAACTAACCTGTCCAATCCCAAAAAAGCAACTGCAACCCAGTCTGTTTATATCTGTACTCTCTTAATGCAAACAGTGGGAAGTCCATCAGGAGACAGTGGAGGTGAGGGTAGGGTGGGGGGACAGTGAGGGTTGAAAAATCTACAGAACTGAAATTCATGTCTGCCTGTGGTGTGTGATGGAAACTGTGGACGGGTAAGAGCTGTCAATTAGGTCAGAGAAACCCAGTGTTGTGTTAATGCGGCGAGGAAACTGAGAAGAACTGAAGAAATCGATAAAAAAAATGTTGAGATAAATTACATGCTCCAGACTGATGAGAAGCTCACTTCATCCATAAGCACATTGTGTCTGTGAAAATGGAGCCCTGGGCAGTGCAAGTGCTCAGAGTCCGAAAAGCTTCATATTCACAGACAGTGTTGTATCATCCAACTGCACATCTAACAGAGGAGAGGGCGAAGGAAAGACAGATATTGCAACAGTTATTAATCTTACAGTAGCCAATGTTGTATCTCAGTATTCGAAAGTCTTCATCAGAAACATGAGGAATCCCTGCCAGTGTCCTGGTTCAGCGTCTCTCATTTCCAAGAACAAATTCCAAATATGTTATTGTTCTTATAGGACCTGAGATAGGCTAATTAGGAACTTTAGAAAGACCTCTCAGTCTCTGTCACTTCCGTAATTATTGTTTCGGTCCATATTCTGCCACCAAAACCCCTCAGTTTCCTTGCACCACTGACTTAGTATATCTCTACAAATTGCCTGCAAAATTATTCTTCAATGTTCTTCATGCTGCTTGCCAAGGGAACAGATACAGCTGTAGAATTCTCACACTGACTTAGAAATATAGATATGTAGAAAACCTACAACACAATGCAGGCCCATCGGCCCTCAATGCTGCGCCTAACATTGAGTAATGTCAGTTACTTCAGAAATTACCTATGTTTACGCATAGCCCTCTATTTTTCGAAGCTCTATGTACCTATCCAGGAGTCTCTTAAAAGACGCTATCGTACCCATTCCCACCACCGGCAGACCAGTCCAAACACTGACCACTCTCTGCGTAAAAAACTTACCCCTGACATCTCCTTTTTACCTACTTCCAAGCACCTTAAAACTATGTCCTCTCATGCTAGCCATTTCAGCCCTGGGAAAAAGCCTCTGACTATCCACACGATCAGTGCCTCTCATTATTTTGTACACCTCTGTCAGGTCACTTCTCATCCTCCCGAGAGAAAAGGCCGAGTTCACTCAACCTCTTCTCAAAATGCATGCTCCCTAATCCAGGCAACATCCTTGTAAATCCCCTCTGCACCCTTTCTATATATTCCATATTCTTCCTGTACTGAGGTGACCAGAACTGAGCACAGTATTCCAGGTGGGGTCTGACCAGAGTCCTATGTAGTCGTAACATTACATCTCGATTCTTAAACTCAGTCCTACGGTTGATGAAGGCCAATGCACCGTATACCTTCTTAATTACAGGGTCAACCTGCGCAGCAGCTTTGAGTGTACTGTGGACTCGGACCCCATGATCCCTCCGATCCTCCACACCGCCAAAAGGCTTACCATTGATATTATATTTTGCCATCATATTTGACCTACCAATATAAACCACCTCACGCTTATCTGGGTTAAACTCCATCTGCCATCTCTCCGCCCAATTTTGCATCCTATTGATGTCCCGCTGTAACCTCTGACAGCCCTCCACACTATCCACAACTCTCCCAAGCTTTGTGTCATCAGCAAATGTATTAATCCATTACTCCACTTCCTCATCCAGGTCAATGATAAAAATCACAAAGTGAAAGGGACCTCGAACAGATCCCTGAGTCATCGACCTCCATGCAGAATATGAACCACCTACAACCACACTTTGCCTTCTGTGGGCAAGCCAGTTCTACATCCACAAAGCAATGTCCCCTTGGATCGTATGACTTCGTACTTTCTCAATAAGCCTTGCATAGGGTACCATGTCAAATGCCTTGCTAAAATCCATTATACTGTACATCTACTGCTCTACCTTCATCAATGTGTTTAGTCACATCCTCAAAAAAAATCAATCAGGCTCGTAAGGCACGACATGCCTTTGATAAAACAATGCTCACTATTCCTAATCATATTATGCCTCTCCGAATGTTCATAAATCCTGCCTCTCAGTGTCTTTTCCATCGGTCTACCAATTCCTGAAGTAAGATTCACTGGTTTATAATTTCCGGTGCAATCTCTACTCCCTTTCTTGAATAAGGGAACAACATCTACAAACCTACAACCCACTGGAACCTCTCCTGTCCCGATTGATGATGCGTTGATAGTTGCCAGAGGCTCATCAATCTGCTCCGTCGCCTCCCGTAGTAACCTGGGGTGCACCTCGTCTGGTCCCGGAGACTTATCCAAAAGCTCCAGCACGTCCTCTTTCTTCATGTCTGTATGCTCGCCAAGATCCTTTTCCGTAGTGAATACTGAAGCAAAGTACTTACTAGGAGCCTCTGCTATCTCTTCCGGTTCCATACTCAGTTTTCCACTGTCACACTTGATTGGTCCTATTCTCTCTTATCATCTTGCTGTTCACATACTTGTAGAATGCCTTGGGTGGTTTCCTTAATCTTTCCCGCCAAGGCCTTCTCATGGCCCCTTCTGGCTCTCCTAATTTCATCCTTAAGCGCCTTCCTGCTAGCCTTATAATCTTCTAGGTCTCTAGCATTGCCTAGATTTTTGAACCTTTCGTAAGCTTTTCTTTTCTTCTTGACGAGATTTTCAACAGCTTTTGTACACCACGGTTCCTGTACCCTACGCACCTATGCAGAATGCCACGCAAATATCCCCTGAACGTTTGCCACATTTCTGCCATACATTTCCCTGAGAACATCTGTTCCCAATTTATGATTCCAAGTTCCTGCCCAATTACTTCATATTTCTCCTCACTCCTAACTTGTCTGTTCCTACCCCGCTCTAATGCTATGGTAAAGGAGACAGAATTGTGATAACTATCTCCAAAATACTATTCCACTGAGAGATCTGACACTTGACCAGGTTCATTTCCCAATACCAGATCAAGTACAGCTTCTCCTCTTGTAGGCTTATCTACATATTATATCAGGAAACCTTCCTGAATACACCTAGCAAACTCCACCTCATCTGAAGCCCTTGCTCTAGGGTGATTGCAATCAATATTTTGGAAATTAAAACCTCCCGCCACGCCAACCCGGTTATTCTTGCATCTTTCCAGAATCTGTCTCCCCAGCTGCTGCTCGATGTCCATGTTACTATTGGGTGGTCGATAAAAAAACGCCCAGTAGAGTTATTGACCTCTTCCTGTTTATAACTTCCACCCACAGAGACTCAGTATGCAATCCCTCCATAACTTCCTCCTTTCCTGCAACCGTGACATTATCTCTGATCAGCAGTGCCACGCCCACCCCTTTTGTCTTCCTCCCTGTTCTTTCTGAAACACCTAAATCCTGGCACTCTAGGTAACCACTTCTGAACATGCAATAGATACTCCCCTGGATCTTTGAAGAACAACTTCTCTACTAGTTTGCCATTCTCTAATGTAACTGTTTATACAATCCATGCTTTCCTACGTTCCCTGTCTCACTCGAATACGTTGAATGAATGGCTACTGAGAAAACATGCCTGCATCGTTTAGCGCCAGATCACCGCTGTTTTCCTCAGAACTCTCAACTCTCTAAGAAGATGATATAAACAGTATTTGCTGGCCCCAGATACATGGTGAAGACTAAAATGTCATTTTCAAGATCCGTTACACAATAAACCCCTATGTAGAGTATACCTGTTATTTGGAAACCCCACACACCCCTGGCAGGATCCTAATGCGCTGTGAAACTTTGCACATCTCTGGCAGGGTACTGACACACCGCTAGACACCACACACCCCTGGCAGGGGCTGACACGCTGCGAGACTCCACAAGCCTGTTGCCGTCTACCTACACGCTGCGAGATGCCACACACTCCTGCAAGAGCCGTCACACAATGTGAAACCCTTTAACTACTTTACAAGGCTCCGGAACACTCTGAGGTCCCGCACACTCCTGTCAGGATCCTGACATACCGTGAGGTTTCACATTCTTCAGGTGTACTTTCACTGCAAGTAACTTTCCCACACCTCATCCAGACCAGGTCCTACATTGACATCGGCTATCCCTTATTTCAGGACGGGCTCGGGTTTCAGTGGGAGAGGTTTCGGGAACAATGAACACAACTCAAGTTCTGAGATGGTTATGAATAAAGAGAGGTCTGCAGCTTAGGTGATACACAGGGTGGGGATGTTAAATTGGGGAAGGCAGATTAAATGGTAGAAGTCAGGTGAGGAGCAACTGTTACAGGGCAAATCTCCGTCTGGTGAGAGTCGATATATATCAGCTGATCAGAATTTCGAACCGGCATGTTGCAAAGAGGATTAGAGCATAGTTTGTCACCGTCCCGTGACGGTGATGGGAAATGTTGTGAATTTAGTCTGCAAATGAAATATATGGTTTCTGAAGCTGAGGTGAGACAATGAGTAATGGAGAGGGAAGAAGAGTCTCAAAGAGTCCAGTGGGGTATCGTCGTGGCTATCCCTCGAGGTCGAGGATGATGGTCTTCATTCTGAAGAAGAGGTCCCCAGAGCGAAGACGCCTGTGCGTGAATTTGTTTAACGAATACTTGATGTTGCACTCCAAGAAGCACACAATACTTCACAAATCAACCAACTGATTCCAATGGCATGGAAACCACGACGATTGGAGCTGGTGGATTTGTTGCAGCCTTCATCCGCCTTCACAGCCGTTGAGTGGGGTATAGATCAGTTGCAGAGGCGAGTGGGCAAATAGCAGATGGAGTTTAATCCAGAAAAGTGTGAAGGTATGGGGGATGTTTAAAGTAGCTGGCAGACGCTAACATCATTGAGGTGCAGAGGGAGTTTGTTGTCAATGTCCGTAGCTCGCTAGGTGTGACAACACAGGTAAATGAAGAAGATACGATCACATAGTTCACTTCATTGTACGGAGCACTAAGTCTATCGAAGCTTTAGGTTACAGATGTATAAAACTTTGGTTTGGCTGCACTTGGAGAATTGGTTCAATTCTGTCGGTCCATTACAGGAAGGATCTGGAGAACTCGGAGAAGAGAGGTTTACCAGATGCTACCGGGATTGGAAATGATCCTGCTTTTCAAAATTTTAGTTCAATTTGAATAATAGATCTGTAGCATCCACTCTCTCCCTTTCTCCAGAGCAGTGGTGTGCCTTGGGGATCGGTTTTGGGATCCCTACTGTTCGTGATTTTTATAAATGATCTGGATGAGGAAGTGGAGGGATGGTTTAGTAAATCTGCTGACGACACGAAGTTTGAGGGTGTAGTGAATAGTGTGAAGGGCTGTCAGAGATTACAACGAGACATTGATGGGATGCAAAACTGGGCTGAGAAGTGGCAAATAGAGTTTAACCCAGATAAGTGTGAGATGGTTTATTTTGTTAGGGCAAATATGATGGCAGAATATAGCATTAATGGTAAGATTCTTGGAAGTGTGGAGGATCAGAGGGATCTTGGGGTCCGAGTTCATAGGACACTCAAAGCTGCAATGTAAGTTGACTCTGTGGTTAAGAAGGCATATGGTGCATTGGCCTTCATCAGTCGTGGGATTGATTTTAAGAACCAAGATGTAATATTACAGCTATACAAGACAGTGGTAAGAGTCCACTTGGAGTACTGTACTCAATTCTGGTCGCCTCAGTACAGGAAGGACGTGGAAACCATAGAAAAGGTGCAGAGGAGATTTACAAAGATGTTTCCTAGATTGGGTAGAATGCCTTACAGTATGAGTGTGCTCGGACTTGTTTCCTTGGAGCGACGGAGGATGAGAAGTGACCTGATAGAGGTGTACAAGATAATGAGAGGCATTGATCGAGTGGATAGTCAAAAGTTTTTCCCCAGGGCTGAAATGGCTAGCACGAGAGCGCATAGTTTTAAGGCGCTTGGAAGTAGGTACAGAGGAGATGTCAGGGGTAAGTTTTCTTTCGCAGAGAGTGGTGAGTGCGTGGAATGGGCTGCCGGCGACGTTAGTGGAAGCGGAAACGGTAGGGTCTTCTGAGAAACTCCTGGATGGCGACATGGAGCTGAGAAAAGTAGAGGGCTATGGATAAAGCCTAGGTAATTCTAAGGTAGTGACATGTTCGGCACAGAATTGTTGGCTGAAGAGTCTGTATTGTTCTCTAGGTTTTCTATGTCTCTATGTTTTTATTCTCCCTGTCCTGCTGAGTATTTCCCGTGTATACTGTTTAGTGGACATGAGACTGCAGATCTGCAGGCCCGGACATTCTTCTGGATGATCTCGGTGAGTTGTCCAGCATCCGTGGTATAGTAGGGTGAATAAATTATTTATGTTTGATTAGAAACGCTGATTGTCTGAGTCAGCTTTGCGAGACCTTGACAGCTGACCCCCACCACCCCTACAACGTTGCTGATCGACATGCAGTAGGTTTCTTTTGTTTTATTCTGTTACGTACCCCGTAACTGGGTTGCCAAACCAGCAGAAATGGACCACTTAGTTGGAGTCTGGTTTAACAGAAATTAATAAAGTTTTATTAAAGAAATAAGTAACACAGTACTCTAATCGTAAGGATGTAAATGAAACAGGTTAGCAATGATAATACACACGTGTACACAGAACTAGGGTAACAGGAATCAGCCAAGTTCTATCGCAGTCTAGGGGTAAAATGATCAGTCTCAAGTGACGCAGAGTTCAGTTCAGCTTAGTACAGTTTGCAGTAATCGCTGTTGTGCTGTTGGAGAGAGAGAGAGAATGCAAATTTTGATTCAAACAGACCTTTGATGTTCTTCGCAGTTAGCTTTCGGGCGAACCCATTTATGTCTTCTGTGGTCACCGACTGTGATCCCTCCGTTCTGGATACGACCGTTCTTCCGCGGTGAACCCGGCACCCAGGCAAGGGCGGGCACACACACCAGGTTCCCGCCGATCGTTCCTTTTCACCCTGTCAGTCTATGGTCGGTTCCCTCGAACCAGACCTCCAACTTTAACCAACTTGTGGGGGCACACCGCTCTTCCAGGGTCTCGTTATCTCGTGATCTCGTGGTGTGTGTCGTGCCTTAGCGAACCTGTTCTTTTTATCCCCCTGCTGGGGTATCGCCTGTCCATTAAACTTCAAACAGTTCAGGTTCAAAGCAATCGATCTGTCAATATCTGAAATGTCTTTCTTTCTCTTTAATCTCGCTCTTCTCTCTTATTAGCATTTTGAATGTTTCTCCATTGTTCCCCTTATCTCTCTCATCAGCATCAATCTTCTGATAACTTGGTTTTTCGTCACAATTCTGATTCACTGCAACCAAATTTACTTTAGTGTATGAACATATTCTGATAAATTAAATTGATACAAGAGCTTTGTGCTGCACTATTTGTTGTTTACTAAATTCTGAGTTGAGGCGTCTAACATTTTGACTCTTTCTCTGTTCCCATGGAAGATGTTCAACAGAAACACAAGGAGACTCTGCGGGCACAAACCGAAACACTGAGCGTGAACACGATCCTGATGACGGAGAAGGTGAATGTTTTCCAGCTGGTTGATCGATACGCTGAGATCACGGTCATTTCTACTATTCGTGATCGGAGACTGGTGGAACACGAGCTGCTGGCGAGAGGCAGAGACCACGAGGAGTGGAGAAAACAACATCTCCGCAGAGAGCTGGAAAAACTCCGGACTGATCAGTTGTTCCAGAGCAGCTTTTCCCAAAGTAAATGCAAATCTGGGAGTTCGGCAGCATTGGCTGGAGTCCCGGGGATAGGGAAAACAACAATGGTGCAAAAGATTGTTTATGACTGGGCCACGGGGAAAATATACCAACAATTCCAGTTTGTCTTCAGTTTCAAATTCAGGGATTTAAACTCCATTAACTGCAGAGTAAACCTGAGGGAACTGATTTTGGATCAGTATCCTTACTTTGGGAATTTCCTGAGAGAGGTTTGGAAAAACCCAGAGGGATTGCTGTTTATATTCGATGGCTTGGATGAATTCAAACATAAAATTGATTTTGCTGACAGTCGGAGAGATACAGAACCTCAGCACAAGTGCCCAGATCCCGAGTGGTGGTGTGAAGTGTCGGATATTGTGTACAGTTTAATCCAGCACAAGCTGCTGCCAGGGTGTTCAGTACTGGTGACCACCCGACCCACTGTGTTACATTTATTAGAAAAGGCAGAAATCAATGTCTGGGCTGAAATCCTGGGATTTGTCGATGAAGAACGGAAGGGATATTTCATGAGGCATTTTGAAGATAAGACGGTAGCAGAAGCTGTTTTCAAACATGTGGAGGAGAACGAGATCCTGTACACCATGAGCTACAATCCCTCCTACTGCTGGATCCTCGCTCTGGCACTGGGACCCTTCTTCGCAAAAAGAGACAGGGACCCCCAGCGAGTTCCCAAGACCATAACCCAACTCTATTCCTACTATATTTACAACATCCTGAAAAACCACGGCCGTGAGATTGAGAACCCCCGTGACGTGTTACTCAGGGTTGGTCAGATGGCCTTCAGAGGTGTGTTTGACAAGAAGATTGTATTTACAAATGGAGATTTAATCAACTACAATCTGAAGCCTTCCCAGTTCTTGTCTGGGTTCTTAATGGAGCTTTTGGAGAGAGAGGATTCTCCCCGATGTGTGGTGTACACATTCCCACACCTCACCATCCAGGAGTTTGTAGCGGCACTCGCACAGTTTATGAATCCACATCCCGGGGATATCCTGAAATTCCTCACTGAAGCCCACAACACAACAGATGGCCGATTTGAGGTGTTTCTCCGTTTTGTTGCTGGCCTCTCCTCTCCAATGACAGCTCGGGGCCTGGAGGAGTTTCTGGGACCATTTCCCCGTCAAACAACCTGCCGGGTGATTGACTGGGTGAGGGAGGAGGTTAAACGCCAGAGTGGAAACACGAGGAGTGAAGCTGGTAAAAGGAGCCTCCTGAACACACTGCACTACCTGTTTGAGTCTCAGAATTGTGGGCTGGCTCAGGCCGCACTGGAATCTGTGGAAACACTTTCATTCAGTAGAATGACACTGACCCCGATTGACTGTGCGGTCCTGTCTCATGTCATCGGACTCTGTGATACAATAAAACATATCGACCTAGTTGGCTGCCACATTCAGTGTGAAGGAATCCAGCGGCTGGTACCTGGGCTGCACAAATGCCAGGAGTTGGGGTAACTTCACTTATTTCTCAGTCTGATCTGTGAAAGTATTTCATTATTTTGTTTTAATGTAAAGGTAAAGCAGATTATGAGTTTTTGTGACAAATTAATAGACAATCGGTCAGTAAATCAAGAACGGGAGTGCCCTATGGTTTCGTGTATAGAGATGTTGGAGACTTCAGATGAGCGAACAATGGCCGTTGGTTTAATGGTAGTAAATCACATGAATGGCCGTGTTTCTCACTGCATGTGACACGTCAATTGACAATGTTCCTTCTCACTGTCACTGACATCGACACCGACACTGACTGCAGCAGGTGTGACGGATCTGCGCACCCTCTTCCCGATGAAGTACAAGAGAGGATCAGAGGAATGTCCCAGTGAGAGGGAGAGAAATACCCGAGATTATCCTTCCCAACCCCTCTCCCCGCGTGTGACTATCACGATCACTCCAACAGTGTGACTTTGTTCACTGCCAGATACCCAACACTCATGTGGGCATCACCTCTTCCAATTGTGGGGTTCAATTCTGACCAACCCTCCCCGTGCGATCTACGTCTGCATCACATCCTGTTGTGGAATCTTGCTTCCCCATCTGCCTTCCTCCTATGGGATCTCTCTTCTTCATCCCCCTTTCCTCCTATGGGATCTCTCTTCCCCATTCCCTTTCCTCCTATGGGATCTGTCTTTGCCATATCCTCTTCGTCTTGTGGGATGGCTCTTTACCTATCTTCCTTCATTGTGGGATCTCGCTTCCCTATCCCACTTCCTCCTCTGGGATCTATCCTCTGCATACATTTTTCCTCCTGTGGGATCTCTCTTCTCCATTCTCCTTCCTCCTGTGGTAATTATCCACTCCATCCCCCTTCCTCCTGTGGCATCTGTCTTCCACATCCCCCTTCCTCCTGTGGGATTTCTTTTCTCCATTTCCCGTCCTCCCATGGAATCCCTCTTCTCCACCCCCCTCGTCCTGTGGGGATATCTCTTTCCCATCTCCCTTCCTTCTGTGGCATCTTTCTTCTCTATTCCCCTTCCTTCCCGTGGTATCTCTATTCCCCATCTCCCTTCCTCCTGTGGGATTACTCTGCCTATCCCTTTTGCCCTGGCGGGCTTTTCTTCCACCATCTCCCATGGACACGTTCTCATCCACAACTCTTCCTCCCTGTGGGACTTTTTCCAGCCCTTCAACGCTGCAGCTTTCTACCATCTCGTCAGGATTTTTTTCCTAACGTCGGGGACTGAGACAGAATATAGAAAGTTTACAGAGTCACACCGACAGGCTAAATTACTAACATTCGGAGCTGGGCAGTGAGGGACATTGACAGTCATGTGAATTGGTCAGTGATTTACTGAAGGGTTTAATGTTTCCTGAAATACCGGGTGAGAGGAATTCCCTCAGAACCACTGTCTGAATCAATTTGTTCATCAATTTGTCTGTTTGTGTTTAGGCTTGGGATGAATAAACTGGGAGATTCAGGAGTGAAACTGCTGTCTGCAGCTCTGAGGAATCGAGAGTGTAAAATACAGACACTATGGTAAGTGTCAGAAAGGGATATTGCGGTTATAGTCACTGGGTATCTGACACTGAACATTAAGGTGATCAGTAATTGTATTACTGATAAACACTGGGAATTTCTACCGTCTCCTGTCTCTCTGTGGCCTTTACCCACACTCTCCCTTTCATCCACAGGCTGAGCAATGTCGGTCTCACAGATTCTGGTGCCAAGCATCTTGCCTCCGCTGTCAGCACAAACCCTTCACTGACGAAGCTGAACCTGAATGAAAATGAACTAGGAGATTCAGGGGTGAAACTGGTGTCTGAGGCTCTGACGAACTCGGAGTGTAAAATGCAGAAACTGTGGTAAGTGTAAGACTGTGGGAGATTGTCTTTACAGTCACTGGGTGTCTGACGCTGAACATTAATGTGATCAGTAATTGTCTAATTGGTCAACATTCGAGATTCATAGCGTCCACTGTCTCTCGGTGTCCTTCACCCTCACTCCCTCATCTCCAGGTTGTACAAGGTCGGTCTCACTGATGCTGGTGTCGATGATCTCGTCTCCGCTCTCAGTGCAACCCAATCACTGGCAGAGCTGGATCTGGGATCAAACTCGCTCACAGACCAATCTGTCCCCGCTCTTCGCCGCCTCATACTGGCCCTCCCGAATCTGGAGCGGATCTGGTGAGTGATTGTGTTCATATTCAATGTCATAAAATATCAGCGGATCCGCCGGGTTTCCGCTTGTGTTTGTCTGTGAATGTTGTTGAAACATTAACCCTAGTCCTCTGTTGCTGACACTGTTGTGTAATTTGTTATTTCCTCTTCACTCTTCCATCTGTTTCAGGCTGTGGGACAATCGGATCAGTTGGACCGGGGAAGAGGAACTGAAGTCTCTGCAGGAACTCAGATCCGGACTGAGTCTGATACTGTGAACATCTGAATGTGTGCACATCCCCACCCACAGTTTGACAGACTCTCCGCCCACCCCCTCCCCCGCGCCTTTAATGGACCGTGACAGATTTAATTCCCAAAGTTTCTGACGGACCCCGTCTCCAGCAGCGCGCTCTGTGACGTCAGAGTCAGTTCCAGAGACGTAATTCCACCTCCGGATCAGCGGAACTGCCTCCGATGTATGTTCAGTCCGGAGAGCGCCCCCAAGTGATGCCCTGGGTAATTACACAGACAGTAAGAGCCCAGAGGCAGTGCTCATGGGACACCAGTCCCGGGATGGGGTAATCCGGGGAGTGAATCCTTTTGCCCACTTTGCTAAGGACGGTACATTCCGCAGTGTGGCCGAAATAATAATGTTAAATTGACAAATACCCACAACCTCAAATTGAAAAACAAACTGTACCTCACATGTCCTTTAGAATTATCCCCATCTGATCTTAAATTCATGGCCCCTTCTACTGGAAATTTCAACCCTGAAGAAAAGATACTGTCTGTCTTGTATATCTGTGCCGCTCATAAACTTAGAAACATCAATCAGATCTACTCTCAGCCTCCTCCGCTCTAGTAAATAAAAACAGTCGCTGTTTGTCTAAACTCCCGTCGTCGCGCATGCTCTCTAATCCAGGTAGCACCCTTGTTAATATTTTCAGCAGCCTCTACAAAGACTCGACATCCTTCCTCTAGTGGGGCCACCAGAGTAAATGCATTACTCTGGGTGCGACCACACTTTGTTAAGCGCTCCACCTTTCTTGTAATACCACGAGCATTTATCTTATTCAGCAGCCTTATGTGCAGCACCTTATCAAATGCCTTCTGAAAATCCAAATAAACAATATCCATTAACTCTCCTTTGTCTGTATTTGCTGTTATTTCCTCAAAAATTGCATCAGGAAAGACAGATTTCCCTCTCAACCACAATCTCCTGTCTTATCACCATATCCTTTCATGCTCTGACTAATCAAGATTCTGTCAACCTCTGCCTTAAATATAACAGATCACCTGTCCTCCTTAGACATCTGTGGCAAAGAATTTCACATATTCTCCACGTTCTGAGTAAACATATTCCTCCTCATTGTTCTAAATTGACTTCCTTCAGCCCCCTCTATTAGGAGGCTGTGTTTTCTGGTCTCAGACCTCTTCCATCCACCTCCATATCATGAGAAACATCCTCTCTACATCCACTCTATCAAAGCCGTTCAATATTCGATAGGTTTCATTGAAGGTCCCAATCATCCTTTTAAATTCCAGTGATTAGCTTCCCAAAGCACCAAAACCTCCTCCTATGACAAGCCTTTCCATTCCGGAATCATTTTTGGGAATCAGTAAATGAAACAGTGTAACTTGGCAAACACCATGCCTGTTCCCTCAAACTCTCAGGGAGACTCTCTCTGTCTGGTTAGAATCACTGAGCACAGCAGTAAGAGTGTAAATAAGTGGAGAGGACTTTGGAGGTCATTCTTGAGTGGGAGATATTAGTGACCAGTGTTGGAGTATTTAAGTTAAGGATAACAGAATGACATGGTGGAATAGTGGTTAGCATAAGCTTTAAGATTGCGTTTCAATTCCGGCCACTGCCCGAAAGGAGCCTGCACACTTTCGCTGTGGGAGCTTCCTCTGGCTGCCCCGGTTTCCTCCCACATTCCAAAGATGCACAGGTAGGGTTACTGAGTTGTGGATATGCTGTGTTGGCACCGAATGCATGGCAACACTTGCGAACTGCCACGGCACCTCTCCAACGCAAACAACGTGTTTCCCTATATGTGTCAATGCACATGTGACAAATACGGCTGCTATAGTCATTGTTATCTCTGTGGGGGCTAAGGGCACAGGAAATGCATACACTCGCCCGAGTCCCAACTCCCTCTGTCACCTCAGTCTTGTTTGTCACTATTACTCAAAGCTCTCACGTGGCTTCTCACCTGATGTTGTCTCTGTCTCTGATACAGGGAGTCGATCAATCACAGTCTATCAGCTTCCTCTAACACACCGGACATTAGTAAGACTGTGGGCTCTGACAAATTAAACTTTAATGCACAACGAGTGTTGAAGAGCATCCGCGTGATGTACCAAAAAGAGATCAAAAATTGATCACTTCTGGAAGTAAACTTCTTTATATTGAGCCTCAGCAGATGGGCAAGATCTTAAATCAATATTTATCCTGCTTTTTTTTCATTGTAGAGAATGATGCAAAACTTAAAATAGTCAATGCAAATGGTTTTGTGATAGTCTACATCATAGCAGAGGAGGTGCTAAATATCTCAAAATGTATTGAGAAATCTCCAGGCCAACAGCACTGTTGGAATGGAGGGAAATGGGAGAGAACTGGCTGAGATGTATGCATCACTAAAATAGGTGATGTGGAAAACAGTGAACATGGTATCGGGACTTGCAGAGAGATCTTGATCATCTCTTGATGTGATCAAATGAATGGCAGATGGAGTATAATTCAGATTAGTATGTTATTTCATTTCGTCAATAATTGAGAATAGGACTTCCAGGAGGCTGAGGAGGTGATAGATAGGACATAGAGTCACAGGAAAGTATAGCACAGAAACAGGCTGTTCGCCCCATTGAGTCCATGCTGAACCACTTAAAGTGCCCACTGCCATCAACCTGTACTGGGACCATAGCCATCCATACACATACCATCTGTGTACTGATTCGAACTTCTCTTAAACGTTGAATCGGGTTCATATGCACCACTTATGCTGGCAGCTTATTCCACACGCATGCAACCCTCTGAGTGAAGAAAGTTTCCCTCGTGTTCCCCTGGACATTTTCACCACTCACCATTAACCTAAGACCTCAATTGTAATCTCACCCAGCCTCAGTGAAAGAAGCCTGCCGGTATTTATGCTATCTATACCTCTCATAATGCTGTATACCTGTATCAGATCTCCTCTCAATCTTCTACGTCCCAAGGAATAAAGTCCTAACCTAGTCAATCTTTCTTTCTAATTTAGATCCTCCAGATCCAGCAACAGCCCTGTAGATTGTCTCCGTACTCTTTCACCCTTGCTTACATCTCTCCTACAGGTCAGGTGATCAAAGTTGCACACAATACTATAAGCCAGGCTTACACAACTTGAACACAACAATACTTTGATTTATGAAGGCCCATCTGCCGTTGTATTCCCAGATTATTTTGCTCTACCACAATCACCAGTGCTCTATTGTTCACTGTGTGAAACCTACCCTTGTGAGGACTTCAGGGTTACATACCTTCTGCCTGATAGTATCTGTGAAAAGATGGCATGGTCTTGATGTTTGATGATAGACGTTGCCTTCTTGAGTAGCACCTCATGTAGAAACTAGTGACAGTGGGGAGGGGTGTGTCTGTAATGTATTGATCTGAGTCATCCACTCTCCACAGCTCCTTACATTCCTGAACATTCATACTGCCTTGTACAACTTTATTTTTGGACCATTCTCTCTCAACTCGAGCAATTGTTGTCCACGAAAATCCCAGCACGTCAGCAGTTTTGGAGATGCTCAGACTGCCCCATGTGGCACCAACAATTATTTCACTGTCATACTCTTTGATCACTTTCTTCCCCATTCTGATGTTTGTTCTGAACCTTTTGACCATGTTTGCAGGCACTTTTGCATTGAGTTGCTGACTCAAAATTTGCTGTTTAAATATTTGCATTAACAAGCAGATGTACAGGTCTACCTAATAAAGTGACAAATGAATATGTGACAAAACAGGACACTACGAGCATATTGTTTGAACAACATTACAAATGTGAAGAATACAATGTACTGTATATTTTTTGTGAATAAATTTTGCATGTCAAGTTTTAGAAAAAAATCTAAACATAGAAAATTCGAGATGAACATATTACAGAGAGATTGAAGTGTTATTGCGAATAAAATAATATCAAGTGAACATGAAGCTGCAGCAAACAATCAGGAAGGTAAAGGACATTTTGTCATCATTGTGAGGGGTTAGAGTTTAGAGGACTACTATTACACAAAGGAGGGTGTGTGACATCACCTGGAATATTATGTCCAGCCTTGGTACCCTTATTTAAACAAAAGTAGAGACTAGCATTGAAGGTTGATGAGAAGAGATTCACTCAGCTGATTCCTGGGATGAGAAGGTTGTCCTTCCCTGAGGAGCTAAAAGCTTTAGACCTGTGCAGTTTGGAATTTAGAGTAATGAGGGGTGATCTTACTGAAATTTGGAAGGTCCAGAGGGAGATAATAGTGTAGATGTTGAGAAGTTCCCAGGGGTGGGTATGACTCAAATAAGGTGGATGTGGTAACAAGTTGTGTGGTCATTTATAAGTGATGTACATTGGTATTTCTTCTCACTGTGTTAAATCCAGAATCTTAAACACTGGGGTTATGGAATGAAATGGATCAATCTGTGAAGGAATGGAGATTTGAGAGCTTTGTGGAGCTGGTTCAGGAGAGGAGGTGAGGCCAGGGACAAATCACCCAGATCGATTTGAGAAGTGGGTCAGGGTTGAGGAGCCCAGTGACCCAGTCAAGCTCCTGATCTGTTGTGTGTTCCCGTGTGGAGGTGCTGGTGTCTCATGATGTACTTCAAGAGCAGAGGAACACGATGGACAGTGTTGCAGAATTTAAATCACAATAATAGTGACAGGGATGGGACAGCAGTGATAACTCAGTGGAGAGTAAGACCCGAGGAAGTCTTCACCCTCCAGGTTTCAGCTCCACCTCTCACCTCAGCCTGGTTTCCATCTGTTGTTCAGTGTTCCCCTGTGGCTCCTCACCAGATGTTGCCTCTGTCACTGACAAGAGTCCATCACTCTCGGTCTGATACCTTCCTGTAATAGACCCGTCATTAGTAAAATCTGACCAGTGGAACTCTGCCCACCTTAGATGCTCAGGTCCATCTCTCACCCTGAGGGAGTTCACTCAGTCTGGCCTCTTGCTAATGAAATACCCTCCCTCTACCTCAGGACCTCCTTTAATTACCATGATGGACAATGTAGAGGGTGCTTTACTCTGTCTGGCCACGGGAATGTGAGATGGGAGAGTGTGGAGGGAGCTTCACTATATATCTAATTGTGGGAGTGTGCGATGGTATTGTGTAGAGGCAGATTCACTGTGTCTGACAGCGATATTGTGTGATGGGACCTGTAGAAACAGCTTCACTGTGTCTGACCCCAGGATTGTGTGATGGGATATTGTGCAGGGAGCTGTTCTCCTTGTCTAATCCCTAGGAGTGCGTGATTGGACATTGCAGAGGGAGCTTCACTGCGTGTCTGTTTCCGGGCGTGTGTGATGGGACCATGTAGAGGTAGGAGTTCCCAAACTGGGTCCAGGTACCCTCAGTTAATAGGAGAGGTCCATGGCAGAGAAAAGCTGGGAACGCAAACACGAGGAAATCTGCAGATGCTGTAATTTCAAGCAACACACAGAAAAGTTGCTGGTGAACGCAGCAGGCGAGACAGCATCTCTAGGAAGAGATACAGTCGACGTTTCGGGCCAAGACGCCTGATATAGGGAGCTTCACTGTCTGAGTGCGGGAGTGTGAACAGAGGGGACTTTACTGTCACTGATGTGGAACCCAGCAGAGGGAGGGAAGACCCGGACACCCACTCACCCACAGAGGGACGGGGAGACAGGGGATCAACATCAATTGCTCTGTCTCCCAGTAAACTCTCCCCTGTCACTGATGTGGAACCCAGCAGAAGGAGGGAAGACCCGGACACCCATTCACCCACAGAGGGACGGGGACAGGGGATCAACATCAATTGCCCTGTCTCCCAGTCACCTCTCCCCTCTGCTGAGCTCCGAGATCTCTCCGTCATTGATCGGGGAGCCCCGCCCACCGCGCGATCATCGCGCTCCGCCCTCCGCCCTCACCGTTAGTTCCTGACCGCGCGAACTCCAATCGCTCTCTAGCATTGGCCCATGGCTCCGCCCACAGCGCGAGTTTTAAACTCGCTCCAGCACTGGTCAATACCCCCGCCCTTAGCGCGAACTCCAATCTCCCTCCACCATTGGTCAATAACCCCGCCTACGGCGCGAATTCCAATCGCACTCTACCATTGGTCAATAACCCCGCCTACGGCACGAGCTCCAATCTCTCTCCACCATTGGTCAGTGGCTCCGTACAAGGCGCGAGCTCCAATCGCTCTCCCCCATTGGTCGAGAATTCCTGTCGGTTGCGCGAGCTCCGCTCTGCGCTTTTCATCCATCTGGAAAACTCCGCTCAGTCTGACCGAGTCCGAGCAGCTTCTGAGGTGAGGGAGTGTCCGGTGTTTAGTGAGGGTCTCGGGGGAGGGAGAGAGTCTGAGGTGAGGGAGTGTCCTGTGTTTAGTGAGGGTCTCGGGGGAGGGAGAGAGTCTGAGGTGAGGGAGTGTCCGGTGTTTAGTGAGGGTCTCGGGGGAGGGAGAGAGTCTGAGGTGAGGGAGTGTCCGGTGTTTAGTGAGGGGCTCGCGGTGAGAGAGAGAGTCTGAGGGGAGGGAGTGTCCGGTGTTTAGTGAGGGTCTCGGGGGAGAAAGAGTCTGAGGTGAGGGAGTGTCTGGTGTTTAGTGAGGGTCTCGGGGGAGAAAGAGTCTGAGGTGAGGGAGTGTCTGGTGTTTAGTGAGGGTCTCGGAGGAGGGAGAGAGTCTGAGCAGAGGGAGTGTCCGGTGTGTAGTGAGGGTCTCGGGGGGAGGGAGAGAGTCTGAGGTGAGGGAGTATCCAGTGTTTAGTGAGGGTCTCGGGGGAGGGAAAGAGTCTGAGGTGAGGGAGTGTCCGGTGTGTAGTGAGCGTCTCGGGGGAGGGAGAGAGTCTGAGGTGAGGGAGTGTCTGGTGTTTAGTGAGGGTCTCGGGGGAGGGAGAGAGTCTGAGGTGAGGGAGTGTCTGGTGTTTAGTGAGGGTCTCGGGGGAGGGAGAGAGTCTGAGGTGAGGGAGTGTCTGGTGTTTAGTGAGGGTCTCTGGGGAGGGAGAGAGTCTGAGGTGAGGGAGTGTCCGGTGTGTAGTGAGGGTCTCGGGGGAGGGAGAGTGTCTGAGGTGAGGGAGTGTCCGGTGTTTAGTGAGGGTCTCGGGGGAGGGAGAGAGTCTGAGGTGAGGGAGTGTCTGGTGTTTAGTGAGGGTCTCTGGGGAGGGAGAGAGTCTGAGGTGAGGGAGTGTCCGGTGTTTAGTGAGGGTCTCGGGGGAGGGAGAGAGTCTGAGGTGAGGGAGTGTCCGGTGTTTAGTGAGGGTCTCGGGGGAGGGAGAGAGTCTGAGGTGAGGGAGTGTCCGGTGTGTAGTGAGGGTCTCGGGGGAGGGAGAGAGTCTGAGGGGAGGGAGTGACCGGTGTGTAGTGAGGGTCTCAGGGGGGAAGCAGAGAGTCTGAGGTGAGGGAGTGTCCGGTGTTTAGTGAGGGTCTCGGGGGAGGGAGAGAGTCTGAGGTGAGGGAGTGTCCGGTGTGTAGTGAGGGTCTCGGGGGAGGGAGAGAGTCTGAGGTGAGGGAGTGTCCGGTGTTTAGTGAGGGTCTCGGGGGAGGGAGAGAGTCTGAGGTGAGGGAGTGTCCGGTGTTTAGTGAGGGTCTCGGGGGAGGGAGAGGGTCTGAGGTGAGGGAGTGTCCGGTGTGTAGTGAGGGTCTCGGGGGGAGGGAGAATGTCTGAGGTGAGGGAGTGTCCGGTGTTTAGTGAGGGTCTCGGAGGATGGAGAGAGTCTGAGGGGAGGGAGTGTCCGATGTTTAGTGAGGGTCTCGGGGGAGGGAGAGAGTCTGAGGTGAGGGAGTGTCTGGTGTTTAGTCAGGGTCTCTGGGGAGGGAGAGAGTCTGAGGTGAGGGAGTGTCCGGTGTGTAGTGAGGGTCTCGGGGGAGGGAGAGTGTCTGAGGTGAGGGAGTATCCGGTGTTTAGTGAGGGTCTCGGGGGAGGGAGAGAGTCTGAGGTGAGGGAGTGTCCAGTGTTTAGTGAGGGTCTCGGGGGAGGGAGAGAGTCTGAGGTGAGGGAGTGTCTGGTGTTTAGTGAGGGTCTCGGGGGAGGGAGAGAGTCTGAGGTGAGGGAGTGTCCGGTGTTTAGTGAGGGTCTCGGGGGAGGGAGAGAGTCTGAGGTGAGGGAGTGTCCGGTGTGTAGTGAGGGTCTCGGGGGAGGGAGAGAGTCTGAGGGGAGGGAGTGTCCGGTGTGTAGTGAGGGTCTCAGGGGGGAAGCAGAGAGTCTGAGGTGAGGGAGTGTCCGGTGTTTAGTGAGGGTCTCGGGGGAGGGAGAGAGTCTGAGGTGAGGGAGTGTCCGGTGTTTAGTGAGGGTCTCGGGGGAGGGAGAGGGTCTGAGGTGAGGGAGTGTCCGGTGTGTAGTGAGGGTCTCGGGGGGAGGGAGAATGTCTGAGGTGAGGGAGTGTCCGGTGTTTAGTGAGGGTCTCGGAGGATGGAGAGAGTCTGAGGTGAGGGAGTGTCCGGTGTTTAGTGAGGGTCTCGGGGGAGGGAGAGAGTCTGAGGTGAGGGAGTGTCTGGTGTTTAGTCAGGGTCTCTGGGGAGGGAGAGAGTCTGAGGTGAGGGAGTGTGAGGGAGTGTCCGGTGTGTAGTGAGGGTCTCGGGGGAGGGAGAGAGTCTGAGGTGAGGGAGTGTCTGGTGTTTAGTGAGGGTCTCGGGGGAGGGAGAGAGTCTGAGGTGAGGGAGTGTCCGGTGTTTAGTGAGGGTCTCGGGGGAGGGAGAGAGTCTGAGGTGAGGTAGTGTCCGGTGTGTAGTGAGGGTCTAGGGGGTGGGAGAGAGTCTGAGGTGAGGGAGTGTCCGGTGTTTAGTGAGGGTCTCGGGGGAGGGAGAGAGTCTGAGGTGAGGGAGTGTCCGGTGTTTAGTGAGGGTCTCGGGGGAGGGAGAGGGTCTGAGGTGAGGGAGTGTCCGGTGTGTAGTGAGGGTCTCGGGGGGAGGGAGAATGTCTGAGGTGAGGGAGTGTCCGGTGTGTAGTGAGGGTCTCGGGGGGAGGGAGAATGTCTGAGGTGAGGGAGTGTCCGGTGTTTAGTGAGGGTCTAGGGGGTGGGAGAGAGTCTGAGGTGAGGGAGTGTCCGGTGTTTAGTGAGGGTCCCGGGGGAGGGAGAGAGTCTGAGGTGAGGGAGTGTCCGGTGTTTAGTGAGGGTCTCGGGGGAGGGAGAGAGTCTGAGGTGAGGGAGTGTCTGGTGTTTAGTCAGGGTCTCTGGGGAGGGAGAGAGTCTGAGGTGAGGGAGTGTCCGGTGTGTAGTGAGGGTCTCGGGGGAGGGAGAGTGTCTGAGGTGAGGGAGTGTCCGGTGTTTAGTGAGGGTCTCGGGGGAGGGAGAGAGTCTGAGGTGAGGGAGTGTCCGGTGTTTAGTGAGGGTCTCGGGGGAGGGAGAGAGTCTGAGGTGAGGGAGTGTCTGGTGTTTAGTGAGGGTCTCGGGGGAGGGAGAGAGTCTGAGGTGAGGGAGTGTCCGGTGTTTAGTGAGGGTCTCGGGGGAGGGAGAGAGTCTGAGGTGAGGGAGTGTCCAGTGTTTAGTGAGGGTCACGGGGGAGGGAGAGAGTCTGAGATGAGGGAGTGTATATCCTGTTCCTGTGGTGTGTCAGCCTCCGTATTGGTGAGAACAATGTAGATTCGGGTTCCGCATTGTAGAACACCATCGGTTCGCAGACACCCTCTGAAATCCATGCCTTTGGCATCAGCGACTGAATGTGTAAACAATTTTTCCCAGTATTCCTATCCAAATGGATCTACCGCCGATCAACAAGTAAGGATACCCAGTGAATCCCAGTTTGATTGGCAAATTGAGCTTAAAACTGCCTTGCAACAGAAGGCAAAGTTTCATTGTGAAGACTTGCTCTGCGACTAGCCTTTTAAAATATCCTACTTTGGTGGCAAAAACAGGAAAACAGATTATCTGAATGGTGGCCGATTAGGAAAAGGGGAGGTGCAACGAGACCTGGGTGTCATTATACACCAGTCATTGAAAGTGGGCATGCAGGTACAGCAGGCGGTGAAAAAGGCGAATGGTATGCTGGCATTTATAGCGAGAGGATTTGAGTACAGGAGCAGGGAGGTACTACTGGAGTTGTACAAGGCCTTGGTGAGACCGCACCTGGAGTATTGTGTGCAGTTTTGGTCCCCTAATCTGAGGAAAGACAATCTTGCCATAGAGGGAGTACAAAGAAGGTTCACCAGATTGATTCCTGGGATGGCAGGACTTTCATATGATGAAAGACTGGATCGACTAGGCTTATACTCGTTGGAATTTAGAAGATTGAGGGGGGATCTTATTGAAACGTATAAAATCCTAAAAGGATTGGATAGGCTCGATGCAGGAAGATTGTTCCCGATGTTGGGGAAGTCCAGAACGAGGGGTCACAGTTTGAGGATAAAGGAAAAGACTTTTAGGACCGAGATGAGGAAAAACTTCTTCACACAGAGAGTGGTGAATCTGTGGAATTCTCTGCCACAGGAAACAGTTGAGGCCAGTTCATTGGCTATATTTAAGAGGAAGTTAGATATGGCCCTTGTGGCTAAAGGGATCAGGGGGTATGGAGGGAAGGCTGGTACAGGGTTCTGAGTTGGATACTCAGCCATGATCATACTGAATGGCGGTGCAGGCTTGAAGGGCCGAATGGCCTACTCCTGCAACTATTTTCTATGACTACGGGGTCCTCTGGGAACATGGGGATTCCTGACTGCCTCTGACCACCCCATTAGTAATGCCACCTTTGTAAACAACTTACTCACCGCTCTACAGCTACCTTGAGTTTTGTCTATTATTAAACGTGCGGCCCACACCCGCATATCCGACCGGGTCACTACAGGCAATGTTTTAGCGGATAAGACAGCCAAAAGTGCGGTCGAACCCTTGGTAGTTGTAGTTCCCTCGGTTTCCTTCAAGCAACCTTCCGTGACTTAAGCAGAATGGATTTGCTAGACATGCGGGAGGTACGTACTTTTCAGGGGGATGCCTCTGAGGAGGAACGCAAACTGCGTCCCAGATGGGGTGCCAGAAAGACCCCGATATAGGTTTTTGGATCACCCCAGTGGGACAGGTTTGTGTTCCTGCACAGTTTTTACCAATATTGTACACATCCCGAAAAGGAGGGAATGGTTGGTAACCTGTACCCTGTACACCGGGTACGTCTCCCTTGACAGGTGAACCTTTTTCACGTCTACAAGTTGATTTTATTGAATTGCCTAGAGTGCATTGCTATAGATACTGCATAGTTATTATAGACTTGTTTAATAGATGGATTGAAGCTGTTCCAACTACCAGTAATGCTGCTATGACTGTTGTGAAGGTATTATTACAGGAAATAATTCCCAAGTACGGCCTGCCAGAGATGCTGAGCTCTGACAATGGCCCACACTTAGCGGCGAAAGTAAACAAAGGGGTCTGTAACAAACTTGCTATCAAGCAACAATTCCACTGTGTACACCACCCACAGGCTGCTGGCATAGTGGAGAGAACCAAAGGCAAGGAAATTGGCCGAACTAACAGCAGAGACTGGACTCACTTGGTTGAAGGTCCCACCGTCACCCCTATTCCACATGAGGATTACCCCACAGGGAAAACAGGGTTGTCACCAGCTGAAATCATTTATGGACGGTCCATGAGGACACCCTAGGGACCAAGACCTTGTCTACCATTGCTCCCAGAAAGTCTACCAGCAAAATTGGATATGCATACCCTAGGGGAAGAGATGGGGAAATATATATGCCAACTAACCAAAATTCTCCAAGCATTACATTCACAGGTACAACAGGCTTACAAGGAAGAGAACTACCCGACAGAGAGAAGTGACTATCCCACCATAGAACCTGGGAATTTTGTCCTGATCAAGATCTGGGATTGAGGGAATCTCGGACCTCGGTGGAGAGGACCATATCAGGTGTTACTGACCACTCCCACGGCTGTGAAACGGAAGGGGCAATCTCGGTGGATACATCGAACAGACAACAAACGTGTTACTGAAGGAACTGAGTAGAAGGACTCTCTCGACTAAAGGAAAATGTATTGGTTGATAGTGGTGTTCGTGTTTATGTCTTTGAGAGGGCTCACCCCAGCATCCGGGGGCCCCCATGTTAACACCTTTCTGTCACACAGGTGGAACTAGGGGCCTGCTGGGTTTGTGGTGAAATTCCCCAGCATGGTAAAACTATGGTTCCAATGTCAGTAATGTTACATGCTTAAGGAGATCTGTGTTTTTTGTGAGAATGCGGTAATGGTCTTTTGGAGGTCACTTGATGTGATTTTCCTGCCGATGTGAGGTCAGGTGATGACATGTGCCCCGTGACGAAATAAGGGTTGACTCAGGTGACGCAGTGGGTTTTTGAGTTTGTGGATTTCCAGGTAGAACGTGTTGTGCCTCCGTTTCTGTTACGTGTTTGTTTTTGTGATGCAGTTTCATTTTTAAAACAGAAGGTGTGTTCTCTTACAAGATATTGTATTTGAGCTGGGAATTTGTGGCTGGAAGTGCCAATTCACTCAATTCTGACAGTTTTGAAGGGAGAGTGAAGAATTCATCTAAGTGAAGGATCGAGAGAAGTCGGCATCGGTTGGCAGTTTAATAAAGGATCGACCTTATTGAGTCTTCGTTGGAGAGAACCTGCATTGAGATAACTCTTGCAATAGTGCAATGAGTTCATGCACAAACGCTCTCTCTCTCTAAAAGGAATTTGAGGTCAGTTGATTTAAACTGTTTATTTTTGGCATCGGGAATCCTGTGGACAGAACCGGCAGTAAAGGTGCGTCGGTGAAGAAATCGTTCTCCAGAGAAGTCTCTCCCAATTGAATGTGTAAAACTGTTGGACTTTCCAAGTTATCGCTTTAAGAACTGTACCTGACTGTATCGCTTTAAGAACTGTTTTCAGCATTTAACACTTTAAGAACCAGAGTCGAGTGGCGAGCTGGTGAACAACTGCGTACCTGTTAACCTCCAGTTAAAGTTTTCCTTTGTTTTTACCTCCTTATCGTTTATACGTGTTTAATAAATGTTTGGTTGTTTTTATAAAACCTGTCTCGGTAAATATTCATTGTTGCCGGTTACGCAACAGTAATCCCACTGAACCAGAGTGAGGAACTCTCAGCCTGGGCTTTCTCAAATAACACCCAGGGAAGTGAGGTGAGGAACTGTGGTCCAGTCAGAGATAACTGTGGCTGTCAGTGTTCTGAGGGATGGTATCTCTCAAACAGAACTTCCTATACTGGGAATCATGCATCCTGGCCATACTTGCAGGTGCCCAGCAGCGGAGAAGCTGAGACTGAGCGATTTTGGATGATCGCTTTTCTCTCCTATGGAGTAGCCAGGAATTCACGAGAGATAATCAATTTGGCTACAGCACTTGAGGAGCTGGCCACAATACTGCAGGGGCCCTGACAGAATCACAGGCCCAAGTAACAGAAATATCCACTGAAATGATTGCAATCCGGCAAACAATCCCACAGAATCGTATGGCTTCAGATTTTATCCTGGCTGAGAAAGGGGGAACCTGTGCTATTATTGACACAGAATGCTGCACCTATATCCCTGATGACTCTACTAACATTACATCCCTCTCCCAGCACACTGCCAAGAAGATTGACAGCATCAAGAAAGTACGGCAGGATTTACACGGGTTCACCAAAGGGTCGAAATGGTGGTCTTCGAAGGCCTGTTCGGTAATATGTGGGGCATGATATTGCATTATGGCCGAATAGTTGTACATATGACTGTTATCATTACCGTTGTTGCTTTCTCTGTAAAAAATTACTGCTTTGTAGATCAAGTAATAATCAAAAGGAGGGAATGATAAAGTATGTAAAAGGGTTAACACTTCGTTAAACAATAGCAGCCTGTTTTTCTGAAAGAAACTGCTGATGCTCAACAGATGTGCTGAGCCATGCTGAGCCATATTTCTTCTTGAGGGTCACTAGCTAGGGTTTCAGGATGCTTATCTCCCTGTGCACTCATGCATAGAGATAGGACAGCTTCAGTCTGTTCTGTGTGTGTAAGCCATTATGACTATTTTGTAATTTGTCTTTAGGGGCTGTCATGTAGTAAATAACTTTGGCTCCAGCCTGTCTTGTGTGGCGGGTATCTGGACGGATATATCTGTGGTGTAAGGGAAATTGTTCGTCAGTTAGTGGATTGGGCGGGAACAGTCATAGACTGAGTAAGCCCCAGGTGCTTGGAATAAAGAGTTTGTACTTAAATGGTCTCTGAGTGACTTTATCTGGATTCGACTTCCACAGAATAGGAGTGGTTTTAAAGGGCTGGGCTGCTGGAAGCACATTACCAGACCTGGAGTGATTGCAGCTGGGTCTGACAGAGGCATAACTGGCTCTTCTGGGCACATTCAGTCTCACCCCAACTGCTTCCTACCTTCTCTTGTACAGATATGTAATGTCTAAAGGACTAGTGTTTGAGTAAATAAGACTCACCAAACTTTCTCCTGACTGAATCACTGGAATCTCCGAGTCAGATGAGTTCTCTCCAGTTGATGCTCTCAATCCTCGGGCTGGTTCACTTGTTGCTGTTCCCTCGTCTTCAGTCGTGGTTTGCTTCCATTTGGGGTTTTTCTTCCAATAAATCTCTCACTGCAGGTCTAACTTTAACATGTAATGAAGCACATTAACAATAAAAAGGAGAACCAAACATTTCTGCTTCATGTTTCTAAGAACAAAACTCACTGAAATTTAAACGTTGAAGGCAAATATAATCATCTCAGTGAACAATCTTTTATTGTCCCTCACACGTCACAAAACGATATGGGATAAGAAGGAGCCATCAGTCAGTCATGGTAAGACATAAGACACAGGAACAGAATTAGGTGATTCGATCCATCTGGTCTGCCCCATCACTCAACCATAGCTGAGTTTTATTCCAACACCATATTCCTGCCTTCCTCCTGTAACCCTGAAGCTACTTAGCAATCATGAACATATTAATTTCTGTCATAAATATACCCAAATGGCAGCTTCAACCAATCTCTGCGGCAACAAGTTCCACAGATCAGACATACTTTCCCCAAATTTTTTTTCTCATCTGAGTTTTTAAGGGAAGCATCTTTATTCTGAGACTCTACTGTGAGATTACAGACTCTCTATCTAATGGAAACATCCTCTCCATGTCCACTGTATCCAGGCTTTTCAGCATTCGGTGGGTTTACTTAACCATACATCCCCCCCCCACCACCCCCACTGTCCCTCTGAACTCCATTGAGCACAGGTCCAGAACCATCAAATGCTCCTCATACATAAAGCTGATCATTGCTGAAATGCCGAGGGGTGATTGGTAAGTTCCTGGCCTAAGGTGGAAGGCGCCAATTTTAGAAAACCTAGCATTTTTCAATTATCTGAAACAGAAATACCACAAAAGTTATTAACTCCAAACTTTCAGCATAATCACTCAAAGAGTTGAACTACACGTGCATGTAACGAGAGCTGTATAACTTTAGGCCTTCTAACAGGCCACGAACTTATCAATCGCCCCTCTTACAGCTCCGGCACCTAAAAAAATTGCCTGCACCCCTGCTCCGGCCGTCCGGAAGAATAGTGCTCCTTTCTCAATGCCCTAACCCAGATTTACACAACCATGAGGAAATCTTACTCACCGCCGCCCGAACGGCACACACCGGCAACTGCGCATGCGTTTAACGGGAGGTTCTCCGCAGCACCTCCGGTGGCCGGAGGTCTGCTCATCCCACCAGTGGCTGGAGGTCCATGCAGCGCCACCGGTAGCCGGAGTTCCATGCAGCGCCACCGGTGGCCGGAGGTCCATGCAGCGCCACCGGTGGCCGGAGGTCCATGCAGCGCCACCGGTGGCCGGAGGTCCATGCAGCGCCACCGGTGGCCGGAGGTCCATGCAGCGCCACCGGTGGCCGGAGGTCCATGCAGCGCCACCGGTGGCGGAGTTCCATGCAGCGCCACCAGTCGCCGGAGGTCCCTGCAGCGCCACCGGTGGCCGGAGATCATTCAGACAGACCTCCTCCGGCAGGCACTGCACAAGGAGGGCATTAAAGTGGGGGGAAGCGTTTCCCTGACCAAAGTTGGGATCCCCGGCATACGTGGCGTAAATGGAAGCAAACCTGTCAAAAAACTCGGGACCGTCCTCGTCTTTCCGAGGTTTACAATTCAATACTCTGATGAGATCCATTGGTTGGGACAAGGCCCTTCTCAGGGTGTCTCCAATGCGTTGGATCTGGTCCGGGCCCTGGGGGAAAGCGGCACTAAAAGCCGCCCAATCTGCATGGCCCCCTTGGGCCTAACGCCATTTCTCCTGTTCCACAGGATTAAGGGCCATGTAACAGAGGCAATAAAGGTCCTGGGGAGCAGCCTGATAGATTCGGATTACTCGTAGTAGGTGATCTATGAACCCTTCGGGATCGGTCTTTTTGTCGGGGTCCCCTTGCATTATCATGGCCATTTCCCGAGGCTTCCAAGGAGTGTATACCTCAATAGTTGGTCCCTGATTATGCTGGCCTGCCTGGGGATTAGGCACAGTCCTAAATGGGAACTGTCGGGTCACGGAGGCCAGTCATTCTCGGACACATGATCAAAATTAGAGTTGGGGTCTGGATCATCAGGGTCCTGGGGATCTCGGGTGGGACCATGGCCCAACAGTCCGTCAGTTGGGCGATCCACCGCGTTGCGCTTCGGCCGGGGCTTTGGGACTGGAAGCTGTGTGGTCCGCCAGTGAGTTCGGGTAGCAATATAGTCCGAAAATTGTGGGGTACCTGATCCACCATCAGTAATAGTCCTGGGAAGTACGGAGGATGCCGGGACGGGGGCCGTCACGGGGGCTGATGTGGGGGTAGGAGAATAGGGGGTGGTTTCGAGACCTGACCTGAAGGATTTGGTAAACCGGGTGGGGGAGGGAGTGGGATTCCTGCAGGGGCTGAAGGAATTATTACATCCTCATTGTCGGTTTCTTCGACGGTGTCAAATGAAATCTGCAGTCCTGACATATCCAAAGGTGCATCTTTCCCGGTTGATTTAATTTGTTGTTTATCAAATAATTCACATAAGGCCTTTAAAACCACATATGGTCGGACCTGGCCCTGATCATCGGTAATAGGGATGTTTCGTTTTTTGGCATTTTCTTCCCAGGATGTCTGTCTGGAACGCTCATTTAATCTGTCCGCTACATTTACCCACATTGTAATCAAATCTTTCCATTATTGAGAGCAATTTTGCTTCCAGACTTCAGTCTCTGTTTTTTTGCATTTGTCCAGGTCCCAAGTTCCCCCCAACGGCCAATTTCCACCCCCACCACCACCACCACCACCACCAATCTTTTATTTAAGCGCGCACTAAGACGTCTTAGGTTCTTTTCTAGCTCCGGATTTTCCTTACACATCTTTCCGAGTGGCGTGGTAATGTCCCCCTTATCCACAGTCTGACCCATGTTTATCACTTTACTCCCGAATCCACTTCAAGATCCTGACCTTCGCGTGGGAGATTTCCCCTCTTGACAACCGGTCTAAGGCTGGATGCAGTTTCAGTGAAATATCACCCGCCCCTCCCCGAATCTTTTACTGCAGTACTCGTGTGCGAGGCGACCCCAACTCAGTCACTCGTAGAAAAGCGAGATTTCCACTAGTTCACAAGTGTACCTAAAACGTTGCTACAGCATCCGGATGGACTGCAGGGGAGAGCCACTTCCCCTGTGTTTGCCCAAACGTCTGCTCTGCCCTGTGCTGATCAATTTAATCTACACACCCCATCCCCTCCTACGCCAATTAGAATGGTTACCAGCTTCAAAATGTAATAGGATATTGCCACTAGCCCGCTGACCAATTTGCTGTAACACACTCAAAGAAAAATGTAATAGGTCACTACCAATGATCCGCTGCCCAATTTATTAGCACCGGCAGGCTTTCATACTCACAACACTTCGTCGGGGATTCTTACCCCTCACTGAGGTTCTGGACCTCCAAAACAAATCCTGCGTGTCGGCCCCTGGTCTCGGAGTCCCGACTCCCTGTTTCTCAGACACTATTTCACTGCGTGTCGGCCCCTGGTCTCGGAGTCCCCGACTCCCTGTTTCTCAGACACTATTTCACTGCGTGTCGGCCCCTGGCCCCGGAGTCCCGGACTCCCTGTTTCTCAGACACTATTTCACTACGTGACGGCCCCTGGTCCCGGAGTCCCGGACTTCCCGTTTCTCAGACACTGTTTCACTGCGTGTCGGCCCCTGGTCTCGGAGTCCCGGACTCCCCGTTTCTCAGACACTATTTCACTGCGTGTCGGCCCCTGGTCTCGGAGTCCCCGACTCCCTGTTTCTCAGACACTATTTCACTGCGTGTCGGCCCCTGGTCCCGGAGTCCCGGACTCCCCGTTTCTCAGACACTGTTTCACTGCGTGTCGGCCCCTGGTCTCGGAGTCCCGGACTCCCCGTTTCTCAGACACTATTTCACTGCGTGTCGGCCCCTGGTCTCGGAGTCCCGGACTCCCTGTTTCTCAGACACTATTTCACTGCGTGTCGGCCCCTGGTCTCGGAGTCCCGACTCCCTGTTTCTCAGACACTGTTTCACTGCGTGTCGGCCCCTGGTCTCGGAGTCCCGGACTCCCCGTTTCTCAGACACTATTTCACTGCGTGTCGGCCCCTGGTCTCGGAGTCCCGAACTCCCCGTTTCTCAGACACTCTTTCACTGCGTGTCGGCCCCTGGTCCCCGACTCCCCGTTTCTCAGACACTATTTCACTGCGTGTCGGCCCCTGGCCTCGGAGTCCCGACTCCTTGTTTCTCAGACACTATTTCACTACGTGACGGCCCCTGGTCTCGGAGTCCCGGACTCCCTGTTTCTCAGACACTATTTCACTGCCTGTCGGCCCCTGGTCTCGGAGCCCCCGACTCCCTGTTTCTCAGACACTATTTCACTGCGTGTCGGCCCCTGGTCTCGGAGTCCTGGACTCCCCGTTTCTCAGACACTATTTCACTGCGTGTCGGCCCCTGGTCTCGGAGTCCCGGACTCCCCGTTTCTCAGACACTATTTCTCATACAGATTCTCATACAGAAATCCGTCAACGTTAAAACCACTTCTCCTCGTGGCCTCTACCGACTGTGGTCCGTGGAGTCCGCTGAGCAGCTCAGCAGGAACCCTGAGGGGAACAAGCAACCAAAGGAGACCGTGAGAGGACCGGGGGAAAGTCACCCCGTGGGCCCGTCCGTCTCAGCGGCGTCCAGTGGATCGCTAGTTCACTAACACCAGGGCCGCTGGAGGCTCCCGTTGGGACTCCTGGCTGGCTCGCCAAGTTGTCTTTATCAATTCACTATTCACTCAGAGACCACGATCAATTCTTTATTCAACCTGATCCGAGCAGAGGTAACCACCATACGCTTCTACAGTGTCTGGCAGTCAGCTCTGCCTAGCACGAGTACAAGGTTACATTTATATCCAAAAGAAAGGTTTCAGTTAGCAGCTGGTTCCCCTGTCCACGCTTATGACGGTTTAGTGGTCAGCAATTTCATCAGGGTCACAACAGCTTCAGGTGCAGAGGTACAGGTCAGTCAGCGCTTCTGTTCTGAGAGATAAGCATGCAGTTGCAACATCCTAACCGTGTCCGGTTCTGTTGTCTAGTTCCCGCCCCTGCTATATTTTCCAGATCACATACACCATTTAACCCTTCCTATCCCATACTCCAACCCCCTTTTCACTTACACAAAGAAGGTTGAAAAGTTTGTCTGGACCGAGCCTTGTCAGGATGCATTTGATCGATTGAAAGTTATTATTTGAGATTAGGCCAATCAATGTAGGGTCGTCAGTGAATTTAATTAGCAGATTGGAGCTGTGGGTGGCTACACAAGTCATGGGTGCAGAGAGAGTAAAGGAGGGGGCAAGGAGACAACCCTGTGGGGTTTGTGTACTGAGGGTCAGAGAGACAGAGGTGAGGGGGCCCACTCTTACCACCTGCCGGCAATCTGACAGGAGGTCCAGGATCCAGCTACACAAGGCAGGGTGAGGGCCGAGGTCTCTGAGCTTCTTGTCGATACTTCACGCCTTCGTATGGCTACTGCTCTGCCCATGACTGCAAGGAACTGCAGAGAACTTTGGTCTCACATGGGAACATCAGAGAAACAAGCCTCCCCTCCATGGACTCTTCCTGCACTTCCCCTGCGTCGGAAAAGCCGGCCATGTACTCAAAGATCCTCACAACCCGGACATTCTTGCTGCAAACCCGCTCCCCCATCGGGGAAGAGATACAAAAGCCTTAAAGCGCGTATCACCAGGCTCACGGACGGCTTCCTGTCTGCGGTTATAAGCCAAATGAATGGTCTCCAGTCCGATAAAATGGGCTCGACCTCACAATGTAAATCAACGTGACCCTGTACCATATGTTTATCTGCACTGCACTTTCTCTGCAGCCATAATGCTTTGTTACAGTTATTGTTTTGTCGTATATCAGCTCAATGCACTGTAGTAATGTATCGATCTGTGTGGATGGTACGTCAGGCAAGATTTTCACTGTAGCTCAGTACGTGATGATAATAAACAAATTCCCATTTTAATTGTGTGGAAATATTAGACAGACTGAGCTTCTGCTCTGGAACCACAGAAGGAAACTTAACTGTTGTCATTTCTGAGGAATGCAGATAAATGGAAAAGGCTTCAATCTCGCATTACGATCTGCGGTGACTGGGA